>NC_091774.1:59433162-59734234 GCF_029378745.1 Bos indicus | reverse complement strand
TCACCCTTCCCCCATCTTCCCCATCTCAGCTAACGACACCATATCAGCAGAATGCAAGCTCCATGGGAGCAGGTATTTGGAACAGTGCCGGGTTTATGGTAGGCTCTCAATAAATATTTATTACGTTAAAAAAAAAAAAACAAAAAAACCTTGAATCTACCCAGTTGCTTACATAAGGGCCTGTTATCTATGATACATTCTTGCCCTTCATTCTGACACATCTAATACAACACCTCCGACTGGCTCTGACGCCCAGCTCTGTCAGTCTCTCAAAACTCGTGGTGTACTGGCAAATGTTTAACAACCAGCTCTCAGGGAAACGTTTCTGGCATTTTCCAATTTTAGTGGTGTAGATATTCCCACCATGGCCCATTTCAAGCAACCAACATGATGACACATTGAGTTGGGAAGAGATGCCCACAACAGACGCTCAGGCCTCCTGTGTCAGCTCCAGCTCACCGTGGCTTCTGCTATTCTCATCCTAGTCAAGACCCCCTCCAAGCAGTCTGGCTTGATTCCTGGATGGTCCTCATTGCAACCCACCTCCGACATTGCCAACAGCATGATCTTTCAAACACATACATCTCATTACTTGGTTTTCCTATTTCAAAACCTTCAATGCACTCCTCCTGCTTACATAATAAATATCAAACACATACTATGACAGACAGGTCATTCCTAACCTGAAGGCAGTCCCCTGAGTCCCTGTTCAGTTTCAACCTGTATTATAGGCAAACTGAGCACAGTTTCTTCAACATCTTATGTATTTTAATTTCGCTCTGCTCGTCATGTTGTCCTTACTTCCTATATAGGCACTTTCTTTTCTCTCTACATAGTAGAGACCCTGTGTGTGTTCTCCAGATCCAAAGTTTAAAAAAATCATTTCATCATCAAAGCTTTCTCTAATTATTATTTCCTCTTTGAAATGAAGTGAAAGTCACTCAGTTGTGTCCAACTCTTTGCAACCCCATGGATTACACAGTCCATGGAATTCTCCAGGCCAGAATACTGGAGTCAATAACTGTTACCTTCTCCAGGGGATCTTCCCAACCCAGGGATAGAGCTCAGGTCTTCCGCATTGCAGTTGGGCTCTTTACCAGCTGTCCTTTAACTTACCTATCAGCCCGGACTGAATGAATGTCTCACTAATTCACATCTCTGTATCATTGTAGCCATACTCATGATAACAAATACAAACTTTTCTTATGGTTATTTTTATTTCTCTCTGTCCTGATGGTCTGTGAGCTCCTCTTAGGCAGGACCTTGTCCTCTATGAATCCTCATAAGATACTGAATCACTGGATTGATGTCTTTCAAAGCATTGCTCCTCAAAGTGCCTTGTGGACCAGCAGCATCAGCTTCACCTAGGACCTCGTGGGAAGAGCAGAATCTCAGAGTCCACCTGGACCCTCTCAAGCAGAATCTGTATTTTAAAAAGATTTCACTCAGTGATTCATAAGAATAAAGTTTGAAAAGCTGTATTAAAGTTTGAAAAGGCCTAAAGAATAGGGTTCAGCTACTGATGAACTTGACAGCTAGGCAAAAATATTAAAATCTTTGGGAAACAGGGGTCTATTGACTGTTCTTGAACTGAGACAACATTGCAAGAACACTGTTTGTAGGTCATTAATTTCCCAGCTTGCGTGAAATGGTTTAAAATGAGACTAGAGCAGCGGTTCTCAATTTATTATAATCTTATCTCCCTTTGCCATATAAAGGGGTATTTGGCAGTGTCTGGAGACATTTTTGTTTAGCACAACCAGGAAGGTGGTACTGGCATTTGGTGGTTAGAGGTCAAGAATGCTTTTAAACCTCCTACAGTGCCCCTCACAATCAAGAACCATCCAGCCTAAAATGTTAACAGAGCAAAGGTTAAAAAACCCTGGAATAAGAGGAAGGAAAGGCAAAAAGCTAACGAAATTATTCAAGCTTGTGGTGATGAACCATCACAGGTGTCAGGTGGCGCTAGGTCAGCTCAGAAGCAGTGGAAGAAATAAGAGTGACTTTGAAATAAATGAACAAAATTCAGTGGTGAAGGCCGAAAGAGAGGGAGGTAGAAGGGAGCTCCCAATTTTCTTCTTTGGGTGAAAAGAAGAATGGCAGCAACAATGGAAATAATAGAAGCAGCTGGCATTCAGATGCATGAAGCAAGATGCAGTAGGTTTTAGGCAAGTCATGGGAACCCTGATTTCACTAACCTATCTACTGAGCACCTGCTAAGTTACGGGAACTGTGCCCTTTCACATACTTGATCTTTTCAATCCTCCAGCAACAACCCTTAAAGTAGCTATTAGCCAATTTCTCCTGCTAAAGAAACTGAGGTTCAGAGAAAGAACCTCAGTAAAGAAAAAATTAGGCCACAAACCCACAACTACTACCACTAAAACCCAATATTGTCTCCTCTCTAGGGATCACACGTGGGGGTTTCAGCAGCAGCAGCAGGTGATTCATCGTGGCATGGCTGCCTACCTGAAAAGGCATTCAGAGGCATGTTCAGGTCTATCATCAAAAGGTGACATTAGCGATGACATCATCAAATATTCATTAGAGATGCCTGCCATGACATGGGAGGGAGCGTCGGGGCACATATGCTGCATGTTTGTGGTGCTCATTCTGTTCTCCATGGACTCAGAGTCAGGGACTGTAGATTTGGTCTTTCATTCACTGTAAGGCTCATACATAAATACTTGAAATTAACATGACTTTAGTTCTAACAATTAGTGAACCTTTACTCTTCCTTATAGCATCACTAAATCCCTACTCTATTTATTCTTACAAGCCAATGAAAATGAATAGGAAATCAGGTAGCATTCAACACACACATTATTAATGCCAATTAATAGTGACATTATCAATATTGACAAATCATTGAGCAAGAACAAAAGTTCCAATCTTCCCCTATATTATAATGCTCTAGAAGATCTTATTAAAATAAAGCCCAAATTATTTGTTTTATGTTAAAACTGGTGATTTGAGGATGAACCACCAATTCTGGGGCCAAGAGAAGAGACCTGAGTCAGCAAAAAGGAAAGCAGACCATTAAAGACATTTTCCTATTCTATGCTTTCTGGCCCCCATAAAGTCATACTCCAATTCATTCTCTGACACCCCATACTCACAATTTAGAAGCAAACAAAAATTGAGATCTCTTTTTTGTATTTTTCCTGAACCCTTCTGGATAGTTAGTTTTTTTCTCATCTGAGCTCTCATAGCACAGAATATCTGCTTCTGCACAATATACTATATTAATGATTTATTTACATGTTTATATCTCTATGAAGGTATGACCTGCTTTAAATTGGGGGTTGTTTTTTAATTCATTTTGTAGCACATAGAGCAGGGCCTGGCTCCCAGTTGGTACTTAATAAATGCTTGCTGAATTCATTTAGCATAAAGTCAGTCCCAGCAAATGAGTGTTTTAGGTTGACCTTTTGCTGCTTCTTTGGCTCCTTTCAAATGTACTTCATCTTAAGCTGTTTTCACTGATGTACACTGTTTAAATGATTTAGTGAAGAATAGAGAGGGGTGTCTGATTTCTTTCAATTAGCAGGATGATTTCAAGGTTTATTCACACTGTAGCATGTATCAGTAATTCATTACTTTTTTAATGACTAAATAGTATTCTATTTTTACATATATGGTTTTTTAATCCATTTTCTCTGGATGGACATTTGAGCTGTTTCCACCTTTTGGCTATAATATAAATAAAACTGCTATGAATATTCAAGTCCAAGTCATAGTTCAAACATCTGATTTCATTTATGTGAAATAGCCTGAATAGATAAGTCCATAGAGACATAAAGTAGATTGGTGATTGCCAGCACCTATGGGAAGGAAGGAAAGAGGAATAATTGATTAACGGGTACAGGGTTTCTGTTTGGGATGATGAAAAATTTATGGAACTAAACATTAATGTTGGTTGTACAGTATTGTGAATTACTTAAGGCCACTTTTAATGTACTTTAAAATTGTTAAAATGGTTAATTTTATAAGCATCTACCACAGTAAAAAATATCTTTATTAAAAAGATAAATTAAGTCAATACAATTGGACAAGATTAGCTACCAGGAACAAGATTATTTTATTCGTGAAAAACACTGCATCTGTGCTTCTGCAGTTCCCCCTAGTCTTCATGTAGTATCTGATATATTATTTCCAGTGCTGAAGAAACGCTTATCTAATGCTTCTGGTGATATCACAACAACAATTTTGTATAATAATTTCATAATATATGTCAAGAATAATAACAGTGCTCAAGCCGTTTAAACTTAGAATAATTCTAAGGATTTATTTTAAGGAAATATTTCACAAGAATAATACAAGTATATGCTAAAAAGGAAACTATTGCAAATATGTCTGTAATTGTTGGATGCTGAGAGAAAATCCAATAGAGAATTGTTATTTAACATATACAACATTAACATGATACAATATCTATAGTAACTATTTAAATATTTTGTGGTAGGTAAAAAGAACAGAACAATAAGTTTTTGACTCCCTATGAATACAATTTAGTTAAAATGTACGCAAGTGATGAACAGAGAGTTGCACGTTGACATGGAAAGTATAATAGGAATGAAGATGACTCTTTTTCCTTTTTACACATCCCTTTATTATCCCTTCAGTTATGCTTTTATTCAAAAAGTATTTTTGAGCCACTGCACTGTGGCAGGCACTGTATGAAGAGTTGTGGCCATCATGATGAGCAAGACAGTCAGATTCTCTGCCCTTACACAGTTAAGTATGTAATTGCTGTTGTGACAAGTGGTATGAAATAAGATGTGTGAGGATTCTAAGAATAAGCACATGTTTCATTTGAGATCTCTGTTGGATATTTAGTGGAAATGTTTAGTAAAACATCGAACATAAGCATGTAGAGGTAAAGAGGAGGTTGGAATTATCCATGTAACTTATAGAGTTGGGCTTTTGATGGTAATTCAAGCGGTGGTAACTGCTGTGACTGCCTAGAAAGAAAACATTAGGTGAGAAGCTAAGAAGGCTTAGGAATAAGATCCTGAGGAATTCCAATATACAGAAGCAGTCTAGAGTAGTTGTCAAGAACAGGACTTCTGGAGTTATGTTTCCTAGATTCAAATCCCCAGCTTTGAGAGTTACTCAACTTTTCTGTGTCTTGATTTCCTTATCTGTAAAACCAGAATAACCTCTCATAGGATGTTACAAGGATTTAGTGATAAAATATACGTAGGGTACTTAGAATGAGTGAGTGGTATATATTAAAGGCAACACAAATGTTGGCTGTGTGAAGGTCAGATAGAAGATGAGAATCTCCCAAATAATCCTAGAAAAGAATATCCAAAGGAATAGGAGGGGAAAACATCAGGAGAGTAAAGTAAGAAGGCAGTGTTGAATCTTGCTGAAAGTTTATATACAATGAGGACTAGAACATTAACATTTCATTTATGTTACAGAGATGTTGGTGGAGTAGAGGATAAGGGTGAAAGACCAGCATGAGATGAGGAAATTCTGATCTGTTGTCTCCTTTTTTTAACAACAGTAATAATATTGTTGTGATTTTTATAAGGAGATAAAGGAAGAAGCAAAGAAAAACTCAGAGAGCTACAAGCCACTTACATACCATTATGACAGTATTATAACCTTGAAAACCTGACTACATATCTACTTTTGCAGTTAGTTTTATACTTGCATATGTTTTCATGTTGTTAATTAGGGTCCTTTTATTTCAGCTTTAAGAACTCCTTTCAGAATTCCACTTCTGAGTGTAATCCAGAAAAAAAAAAAAAAAAATGAAAACACTAATTCAAAAAAACTCACACATCCCAGTGTTCATGGCAGCACAATTTACAATAGCCAAGACCTGGAAGCAACCCAAGTGCACATAACAGACAAATGGATAAAGAAGGTGTGATATACATACAACAGAATAGTACTCAGTCATAAAAAGTGAAATTCTACATTAAAAAGTGAAATTCTACATTAACAGCAACATGGATGTACCTAGAGAATATTATGCTTAGTGAAATGAGTCAGAAAAAGATGCAAATGCTATATGATATCACTTAAATGTGGAATCTAAAAACTAATGCAATTACATGTTCGTGCAAAACAGAAACAGACTCACAGACGTAGAAAACAAAGTTGTGGATACCAAAGGGAAGAGGGGATAGGGGAGGACAAATTAAGGTATGGGATTAACAAATGCAAACTATCATGTGTAAAATAGATGAGCAATAAGGATATATTGTGTAGTGCAGGAAATTTTAATCACAATATTATAATAACTTATAATGGAGTATTGTGCTAGTGCTCAATAGTTCCGTTGTGTCTGGCTGTTTGTGACCCCATGGGCTGTAGCCTGCCAGGCTTCTCCGTCCATGGGATTCTCTAGGCAAGAATACTGGAGTAGGCTGCCATTTCCTCCTCCAGGGGATCTTCCCAATCTAGGGAATCAATCTAAGTCTCCTGCATCTCCTGCATTAGCAGGCAGATTCTTTACCACTAAGCCACCTGGGAAGCCCATAATGGAGTATAATCTGCCAAAAATACTGAATCACTATGCTGTACACTTGAAACTAATATAATACTGTAAATCAACTATACGTCAATAAAGAAAATAACTTCTTTCAGTAATTTCTTGTAAGGCAGGTGTAGTGATGATGAACTCCCTCAGCTTTTCTTTGTCTTGGAATGTTTTTATTTCTACTTCATTTCTGAAAGACAGCTTTGCTGAGTATAGTATTCTTGGTTGATAGTATTTTTCTTTCAACACTCTGAATATATCATCTCACTCTCTTCTGGCCTGCAAGGTTTCTGCTGAGAAATCCACTGAGAGTTATATAGGGGCTCCTTTATAAGTTTTCTGTCATTATTTCTCAAAACAAACTTTCTGCTTCTTTTTCTCTTCTCCTCTTGGAAAAGTGGCAACTTTATAAGATAAACAGATTTTAGAAATCTACTATAAAGCATAGTATCTACAGCTGTATTGTGTATTGGGTCTATATTGTATACTTAAAATTTGGCAGGAGGGCAGATCTTATTTTAAAAACTCTTACCACACACACATGATATTAATAACAAAGACACAGGAGGAAATTTTGGAAGGTGATGTATATATATATATATATATATATGTTCTTGATGGTGGTGATGGTTTCACATGATTATATTTATCTTCAAACTCATTGAGTTGTATTTGTTAGAGACATACAGATTTTTACATGAAATTATTTCTCAATAAAGTTGTTTTGAAAATCTCATAGAGCATTGTATGCAAAGCTGGTGTGGCCACCAGCCCTAAATGTCACACAAGCTATAACAGCACATAAGAGATTCCTGTTCAGGATGGTAACATGATCATAACTTTTTTGCTCTGCCACCAGGCCTAAATATCACATAGACTATAACAGCAGGTAAGAGATTACTCTTCAGGATGGTAACTGTGATCATAGCCTTTCTTGCTCTGCCACCAGGCCTAAATGTAAAGGCTTAAATATTCCCAATATCTCTTTTAAAGGCCAGCCCTATAATTGCTGTCCTGGCTCTTCCCTGAAGCCCCTCCAATTCCCTTTGTTAGTGTCTAACTGATTGAGTTACAGAGGAGCTGGCCAGATTTATCATCACAATTTCTTTCACTGTAATCACATTTGGACCCAAATCTGACTAGAATGAAAGTGTGAGTATTGAGACCCTTTTGCTAATAATGAGAAATGCTTTGGGCATTTCTAGTTTGAAAAAGAAATGCTAACTCTTGACTGCCAAGAAATAAAGGGGGTTCCATAATATGAGAGTAGTAAATAGTGGCTGTGATGGTGATAGCACAGGACAACGTTCAGAACAATGGTGCTTGATTCTCAAGTACCCTGGATGGGCAGCCACGGAGGGACAGACAGAACTAGGAACAGGTGATCCTGGGTCTCTGGATAGGATTAGAATTTCCAGCATCACCAGTATCAATGGGATAGGTGAATGCAGGGAATAAAACACTCACAGGTCAGACTAGTGACAGCCATAGCAAATATGGAATCTGAAAATGTCCTGAAGCACATCAGTTCAGTTCAGTTCAGTCGCTCAATCGTGTCTGACTCTTTGTGACCCCATGAATTGCAGCATGCCAGGCCTCCCTGTCCATCATCAACTCCCAGAGTTTACCCAAACTCATGTCCATCGAGTCAGCAATGCCATCCAGCCATCTCATCCTCTGTCGTCCCCTTCTCCTCCTGCCCCCAATCCCTCCCGGCATCAGAGTCTTTTCCAGTGAGTCAACTCTTCGCATGAGGTGGCCAAAGTACTGGAGTTTCAGCTTTAGCGTCATTCCTTCCAAAGAAATCCCAGGGCTGATCTCCTTTAGAATGGACTGGTTGGATCTCCTTGCAGTCCAAGGGACTCTCAAGAGTCTTCTCCAACACCACAGTTTAAAACCATCAATTCTTCGGCGCTCAGCCTTCTTCACAGTCCAACTCTCACATCCATACGTGACCACTGTAAAAACCATAGCTTTGACTAGATGGACCTTTGTTGGCAAAGTAATGTCTCTGCTTTTGAATATTCTATATAGGTTGGTCATAACTTTCCTTCCAAGGAGTCTTTTAATTTCATGGCTGCAATCACCATCTGCAGTGATTTGGGAGCCCAGAAAAATAAAGTCTGACACTGTTTCCACTGTTTCCCTATCTATTTCCCATGAAGTGATGGGACCAGATGCCATGATCTTAGTTTTCTGAATGTTGAGTTTTAAGCCAACTTTTTCACTCTCCTCTTTCACTTTCATCAAAAGACTGTTTAGTTCCTCTTCACTTTCTGCCATAAGGGTGGTGTCATCTGCATATCTGAGATTATTGATATTTCTCCCGGCAGTCTTGATTCCAGCTTTTGCTTCTTCCAGCCCAGCGTTTCTCATGATGTACTCTGCATAGAAGTTAAATAAGCAGGGTGAAAATATACAGCCTTGATGTACTCCTTTTCCTATTTGGAAGCAGTCTGTTGTTCCACGTCCATTTCTAACTGTTGCTTCCTGACCTGCATGTAGGTTTCTCAAGAGGCAGGTCAGGTGGTCTGGTATTCCTATCTCTTTCAGAATTTCCCACAGTTTATTGTGATCCACATGGTCAAAGGCTTTGGCATAGTCAATAAAGCAGAAATAGATGTTTTTCTGGAACACATAGCCTGACCCCAAATCTTCAAATTAAAAATGAAATAGAATGAAAGGTAAAGAAAGAGGTAAAGGGGAAGGGATGGAAAGAAAGGCATGGGAAAAGAAGAAAAAAAGGGAAAGAAAGGAGAAAGGTAAGAAGGGGAGGAAAGAGAGGAGAGAAGAGTAGAGGAGAGGAGCATTGAAACTAAAAGGGCCTTAGACTGGCCAGTAGCTGGAGCATCAGAGAGCTTGTTTATGACAACCCTTTTCTTCCTTTATAAAATGGGAATGACGTTGATGACTACTTCAGAGGATTGCCAGGAGAGAATTAAATAACAAAAGAAAATACCTGGGACATAGTTGCTCATCAGATACTGGTTTTCTGCCTTCCTCAATGACAAATACTGCTCCAGTAGCTGCCTGAGGATTTTATGTTGCTATGTTTATGGAGGCAGCCAGGCCTATATGTTGGGACTATGCAGAAAGTCTAAATTTTAAGTTCAGAGAGGCCTTAATCCAGATAAGGCATTGGTTCTATTGCTTTCAAAGAACCTAATGATCTGCTCAACTTTCTGCCCTGGTGGCCTTCTGTCTTAGCTAAAACCACTCCCTGCTTCCCCTGTCAGTTCTATTGTGCCACAGACTAGAAGGGCAATGCTACCCTATATAGCCATCTTCAAGATTTCTGGACAAATAACTTAGAAGTTCAGCTTTAAATCATCCTGCAAATGATCAGGCACTACTCTTCAGATGTGTCCTAGCTTTAGTCCTTTTAGCCTTGGTTTCATAGGGTCTTGAACCAAAGTTTTGTATGAATTTTCTTGATACCATACTTCTTTCTTAGAGTACTTCCCAGCCTATAGCCTTGGACTATGATATTTGTGTTAATACAATGTGGCCTTACTGTTTGATCATGGCCAAGTGAACCAGTGACAAGCATTGACACAAGACTAGCCAATCATATCTCCTCTTGCGTGCATTTGGAATATGGACACAAAACAGTTACTCCACCTTGTAGCAAGCCAAGCAAATAGTCCATGAAGAGCAAAGACCGCCAGGTCTGGGAGATATAAACCAATTGTGAGTGAGTAGAAAAGCTCAATCTGCTGAGAGAGAGGGATGAAAAATTTGCCTAGGGGAGGAGAGATGAGAGCCAGGGTACCTCCAGAAACAGAGCAAGGACAGAGAGTAGATGGTTGATGGCTTTCCAGATCCCTTGAGGCTTGGCTGTAATTCCAGCATTTTATTTATGGATAATTTTCTTGTGACTGCATAATGCATTCCCTTGTTCTTAAGTTATATGAATGTATCTCTTATTTTGTTGCTGTTTTTCAGCCAAATATGACCAACACATGAGGCTAAGAGTCCTGTCTTTGAATCAGTCTTGGGGTAGAGTGTCTCCTGCCCCGACTGTCTTAACTCCACCTCCCACCTGCCTGCAACACTCTGCTCCCAAAGGCAGCCTCTGCCCTCTGGCTGTGTCCAGATCTTTTGTAAGAGAAACGATCCGCTGCCTAGATTCACTAATGTATTCACTGAATCAGTCATTCTCTTAACAAGTGTATGGCTAACAAAGGGTGGGACTCACATTTTAAAAATAGAAACTTTGGAGAGTTTTTAGGATATAGAAAGAAAGAATATTAAATTATACATACACATGTACTGTAATTTTCCAGTTCAGGAGGGAAATGTTGAAAATTTCAAGAGAATATCTTTAGTTCTATTTCAAGCTCTGCTGCGTCCAAAATAACATGACCTTGGGCAATCACGGCCTAGCAAAAATTCAGTCTTTTAATCTTAAAAACAGGGATATTACCCATCTCTTGGTGTTATTGTAAGGATTCAATGAGTGAATGAATATGAAAATATTCTGGGAGCCATTCAGGGCTACACAAAAATAAGGAAACATCATTTCCTTTATAGGAAATATATTTAAAGACCAGGGTTAATAGAAGTATCTCAAATAGTAATACCAGTAAACTCAGAAGCTTACATTTTTTATTGAGATATAAGTGACGTATAACATTATGTCAGTGTAAGGTTTACAATGAGTTAATTTGATACATTTATATATTACAGTATAATTATCACTGTAGTTAGCTAACACATCTATCTCATTACATAATTATCAGTCCTATATTGTGGTGAGATCTAGTCTCTGAGACACTTATTACTGTTGATGATAATCACTATGCTGTGCATTCAGAACTCCAGGTTTTATTCATCTACTAGTTGCAGGTTTATGCTCTTAAGCATTTCTCCAATTCCTCTGTCTTCCAGCCTCTGGCAATCACCATTCTATTCTACATTGCTTCAAGTTCAGTTTTTTCAAATTCCACATGTAACTGATATCGTACAGTATTTGTCTTCCTCCATCTGACTTATCTCACTTGGTATAATGTCCTCAAATTCCACTCATGCTGTTGCATTTCCTGTGACTGTATAATATTCTGTTTTATATACAGAGGTATATCAGAGCTACTGCAGGTACAGTTCCAGACTACTGCAATCAAGTGAATAGCTCAATAAAGCAAGTCACACAAATTTTTTGGTTTCCAGTGAATCTAAAAGTTTGGTTTCCAGTGAATCTACACCATACTATAGTCTTTTAAGGGTACAATAGCATTATGTCTAAAACAATGTACACACATTAATTAAAAAACACTTTATCTCTCAAAAATGTTAACCATCATCTGAGTCTTCCGCAAATTGTAAACTTTTAGTTGGTGGAGGGTCTTACCTCACTGTTCATGGCTGCTGACTGATCAGGGTGGTGGGTACTGAAGTTTGAACAGGCTATGGCAATTTCTTAAAATAGGACAATGAGGTTTCTCACATCAATAGACTTCTTTAACAGCATTTTACCCACAGTAGAACTTCTTTTAGAACTAGAGTCAGTCCTCTCAAAACCTCTGCTTTATAAACTAAGTTTATGTAATTTTTGAAATTCATTGTTGTCATTTCAACACTCTTCAAAGTATCTTCACAGAAGTAGATCCCATCTCAAGAAACCACTTTCTTAAGAAACCACTTTCTTTTTTCATCCATAACGAGCAGCTCCTCATCCATTAAAGTTGTGTCATGAGATTAAAACAATTCAGTTACACCCTCAGGCTCCACTTCTAATTCTAGTTCTCTTGCTAATTCCATCACATATGCAGTTACCTCCTCCACTGAAGTCTTGAATATCTTAAAGGCATGTATCTGTAAGGGTTGGAATCAGTTTCTTCCAAACTACAGATGATGCTGAAGTTTTGACTTCCTCCCATGAAACATGAACGTTCTTAATGGCAACTAGAATGGTGAATCCTTTCCAGAGTTTCTTTGGACTTTCCCAAAGTCCATCAGAGGAATCATTTTCTTTAGCAGCTATAGCCTTATGAAATATATATTTTTAAAATAATAAGATTTGAAAGTAGAAATTACTCCTTAATCCATGGATTGTAGAATGGATGTTGTATTACTGGGTGTGAAAACATTAATCTCACACATTTTCACTGAAGTTCTTGGGTGACCAGGTATATTGTCAATGAGCAGTGGTATTGGAAAGGAATATTTTTTTCTAGGCAGTAAGCCTCAACCAGAGAAGGCACTGGCAACCCACTCCAGTACTCTTGCCTGGAAAATCCCATGGATAGAGGAGGCTGGTAGGCTGCAGTCCATGGGGTCACTAAGAGTCGGACACGACTAAGCAACTTCACTTTCACTTTTCACTTTCATGCATTGGAGAAGGAAATGGCAACCCACTCCAGTGTTCTTGCCTGGAGAATCCCAGGGGTGGCAGAGCCTAGTGGGCTGCCGTCCATGGGGTTGCACAGAGTCGGACACGACTGAAGCGACTTAGCAGGACTCAACAGTGGGCTTAAGATATTCAATAAACTGTGTTGTAAATAGTTATGCTGTCATCCAGGCTTTGTTGGTTCATTTATAGAGCACAGGAAGAGTAGATTTAGCATAATTCTTAAGGGCCTTAGGATTTTTATAATGGTAAAAGAGCATTAGCTTCAACTTAAAGTCACTAGCTGCAGTGAGAAGAGAATGCCTGTCCTTTAAAGCTTTGACTTCTCCTCTCTAGCTATGACAGTCCTATATGGCATATTTTTCCAACATAAGCCTGTTTCATCTACACTGAAAATCTGTTGTTTCGTGTAACCACCTTCATTAATTTCTCAGCTAGACCTTGTGGATAATTTGCTATTGCTTCTACATCAGCACCTGATGCGTCATCTTGCACTTGTATGTTATGGAGATGACTTCTTTCCTTAAGCCTCAGGAATCAACCTCTGCCAGCTTCAGATTTTTCTCCTGAAGCTCATCATCTCTCTCAGCTTTCAAAAAATTGAAGAGTCATGACCATGGTCTGGGTTAGGCTTTGGCTTAAGGGAAAGTTGTGGCTGGGTGGATCTGCTATTCAGACCACTCAAAGTGTCTCATTTCAGCAATAAGATTGTTTCACTTGATTATCAGAGCAGTAATTTAATTGGCCTGATTTCAATAGTATTTTTTATCAGCAAATAGGGAGGTCCAAGGAAAAGGAGAGAGATGGGGAAATGGTTGGTCAACGGAGCAGTCAGACACTCACCATTTTTCAGTTTAGTTCACCATGTTATATGGGTTCAGTTCATGGCACCTTGGAGCAAAGACGATAGTAACATCACAGATCAATGATCAGAGATCACCATAACAAGTCTAATAATAATATAGAAGTTTGAATATTGCAAGAATTACCAAAATGTGACACAGAGAAACAAAATAAGCAGATGCTATTGGATTTTACACCAGTAGACTTGCTCTACACAGGGTTGTCACAAATGCAATATCTGAAAAGCACAATAAACCAAAGCACAATCCAGCAAGACATTCTTGTATTTGAGAATCATTTATTTTGAAAACAGTAGGGACTCCCTCTCTACTATTTTTCAAAGTAAAATAACATCATCCATTGACATATCAACTACTGTTATTTGCTATTTAGACTGAGCAGAAGAGAAAGAAGAGGAACTGGGCTCTGGGCTGATATACAATATTCCCAAATGAAAGAAACTAACTAAAAATATTTATAAAGCTTCACTGAGCAGTCATCACTTTGACTTGCTCAATTATCCATTCATTAACTCAAAAAAATTGTTTTAGGGACTTAAAATAAGCTTAGTACCATAATGGGTGTGAAAGTGAAAATCACTCAGTCATGTCCAACTCTTTGTGATTCCATGGACTATATGGAATTCTTCAGGTCAGAATACTGGAGTGGGTAGCCTTTCCTTCTCCAGGAGATCTTCCCAACCCAGGGATCAAACCCAGGTCTCCCGCATTGCAGGCAGACTCTTTACCATCTAAGCCACAAGGGAAGCCCTTGCAGATTTAGTAAGGGTATGATGAGCATAATAAGGGTAAAAAATAAAATGATCTAGTTCTTACCCTCACAGAGCTTTTGCTCAGTCAGAAAATAAGGCAATTTTATTTAATTCAGTACTCGTTCATGCATTCATCACTCACACATTCAGTAATTCAGTCAACTAACATCCATAAAGATACAGTACTCCATATTAAGAGCACACTGCATCAACTGCTTCCCAATTGGTGCTAGTAGTAAAGTACCTGACTGCCAATGCAGGAGATGTTAGAGACATGGGTTCAAACCCTGGGTCTGGAAGATCCCCTGGAGAAGGAAACGGCAACCCCTTCTAGTATTCTTGCCTGGAGAATCCCATGGACAGAGGAACCTGGCAGGCTACAGTCCATAGGGTCACACAGAGTCAGACAACACAGGGACACATCAACTAAAGTGATTTTTAAAGAGCATCCCAGTTCCTATCCTCAAACAGTTAATAATCTGGTCAGGTAAGAGGTAAAGAAATAACTATAATTCCTTCTTTTCTTCATCATTTTTCCCTTTAGCTCTCCTTCCTTTTTCCTTCCTTATCTTCCTTCCTTTCTTTCCTTAGTCCAGTTACTATATAGAGAACCTTAATTGTTTGTCAAGCACTAGACTCTGTGCTCATAACCATCAGGACAGATAAAGGCAAGTAAAGGCTGCGGTAATTAGCTTCCAAGATCTCTGCCTCCTGGTGTTCACACCTTGTTAATCTCCTTTCAGAATGATCTATGTAACCAATAGGATACTGTGGGAATGATGGTTTGTGACTCTTGAGGAGGGGTCTTAAAATCTTTACAATGTTGTGTCCGTTTCTACTATACAGTAAAGCGAATCAGCTTTTTTGGATTTTCTTCCCAGGTAGGTCACTACAGAGCATTGAGTAGGGTTCCCCAAGACATATAGTAGGTTCTCAGTAGTAATCTATTTTATACATAGTATCTATGACACCATTGCTTCTATCTTGCTTTCTTCGGTCACTTGCTCTGGGGGAAGCCAGCTTGATGTTTCATAAGGATACACAAGGAGTCATATAGACAGGGCCACACAGCAAGAAACCGGGGCCTTTTGCCAACAACCAGCAGTAATTGAGTAGGTATGTGAGTGAGTTGACTTGGGAGCAGATCTTTCAGACCCAGTGAAACCATTAATGACTGCAGTCCCACTGATATTTTGACTGCAACTTTGTGGAAAACTCTAAGCCAGATATGTGATAAAACACAGTAAATACCTAATTACAAGTGTGAATAACTAGACACATTATGAGATTTGCTATTTGCTATTGTGGAGACAGGAACAGAGCACACACATAGAAGTAGGTTACCCAACTTAGCCTAGCAAAATTGAACAATGCATCACAGAAAGAGGCAAAAGGTTAGGTCTTGATAACTGATTTAATGCTAGTCAAGTAGTGGGACCCGGCTGTGCAAAGCTACAGAGTTGTGAGCAAACTTCAGGATGTAGTTTATAAGAGTAACCACCATTTTTGAATGGACAGGAAATAAGATTATTCTCCAGGCATTAAACAATGAAATCTATACATTATGAATTAGCATTGAGATATTCAAAACAAACTTTAAAAGAAAGAATGGCTCTTACACCTGTAACCAGATTAAGAATACTAAAATAGAAACACGACAAGGGTGCCCACTTTCACCACTACTGTTCAACATAGTTTTAGGAGTTTGGGCCAAAACAATTAGAGCAGAAAAAGAAATAAAAGGAATCCAAATTGGAAAAGAAAAAGTAAAACTCTCACTGTTCGCAGATGACATGATCCTCTACATAGAAAACACTAAAGACTCCACCAGAAAATTACTAGAGCTAATCACTGAATATAGTAAAGTTGCAGGATATAAAAACAACACACAGAAATCCCTTGCATTCCTATACACTAATAATGAGAAAATAGAAAGAGAAATTAAGGAAACAATCGCATTCACCATTGCAACAAAAAGAATAAAATACTTAGGAATATATCTACCTAAAGAAACTAAAGACCTATATATAGAAAACTATAAAACACTGGTGAAAGAAATCAAAGAAGACACTAATAGATGGAGAAATATACCATGTTCATGGATCGGAAGAACCAATATAGTGAAAATGAGTAAACTACCCAAAGCAATCTATAGATTCAAGGCAATCCCTATCAAGCTAACAATGGTATTTTTCACAGAGCTAGAACAAATAATTTCAAAATTTGCATGGAAATACAAAAAAAAAAAAAAAACCCTTAAATAGCCAAAGCAATCTTGAGAAAGAAGAATGGAACTGGAGGAATCAACCTGCCTGACTTCAGGCTCTACTACAAAGCCACAGTCATCAAGACAGTATGGTACTGGCACAAAGACAGAAATATAGATCAATGGAACAAAATAGAAAGCCCAGAGATAAGTCCACGCACCTATGGACACCTTATCTTTGATGAAGGAGGCAAGAATATACAATGGAGAAAAGACAATCTCTTTAACAAGTGGTGCTGGGAAAACTGGTCAAGCACTTGTAAAGAATGAAACTAGAACACTTTCTAACACCATACACAAAAATAAACCCAAAATGGATTAAAGATCTAAATTTAAGACCAGAAACTATAAAACTCGTAGAGGAGAACTTAGGCAAAACACTCTCCAACATAAATCACAGCAGGATCCTCTATGACCCACCTCCCAGAATATTGGAAATAAAAGCAAAAATAAACAAATGGGACCTAATTAACCTTAAAAGCTTTTGCACAACAAAGAAAACTATTAGCAAGGTGAAAAGACAGCCTTCAGAATGGGAGAAAATAATAGCAAATGAAGCAACTGACAAACAACTAATCTCAAAAATATACAAGCAACTCCTGCAGCTCAATTCCAGAAAAATAAATGACCCAATCAAAAAATGGGCCAAAGAACTAAGCAGACATTTCTCCAAAGAAGACATACAGATGGCTAACAAACACATGAAAAGATGCACAACATCACTCATTAGCAGAGAAATGCAAATCAAAACCACAATGAGGTACCATTTCATGCCAGTCAGAATGGCTGCGATCCAAAAGTCTACAAGCAATAAGTGCTGGAGAGGGTGTGGAGAAAAGGGAACCCTCTTACACTGTTGGTGGGAATGCAAACTAGTACAGCCACTATGGAGAACAGTGTGGGGATTCCTTAAAAAACTGGAAATAGAACTGCCTTATGACCCAGCAATCCCATTACTGGGCATACACACTGAGGAAACCAGAATTGAAAGAGACACGTGTACCCGAATGTTCATCGCAGCACTGTTTATAATAGCCAGGACATGGAAGCAACCTAGATGTCCATCAGCAGATGAATGGATAAGCAAGCTGTGGTACATATACACAATAGAGTATTACTCAGCCATGAAAAAGAATACATTTGAATCAGTTCTAATGAGGTGGATGAAACTGGAGCCGATTATAGAGAGTGAAGTAAGCCAGAAAGAAAAACACCAATACAGTATACTAATGCATATATATGAAATTTAGAAAGATGGTAACGATAACCCTGTATGCGAGACAGCAAAAGAGACACAGATGTATAGAACAGTCTTTTGGACTCTGTGGGAGAGGGAGAGGGTGGGATGATTTAGGAGAATGGCACTGAAACGTGTATAATATCATATATGAAACAAATGGCCAGTTCAGGTTTGAGGCAGGATACAGGATGCTCAGGGCTGGTGCACTGGGATGACCCAGAGGGATGGTACGGGGAGGGAGGTGGGAAGGGGGTTCAGGATGGGGAACATGTGTACACCCATGGTGGATTCATGTTAATATATGGCAAAACCAATACAATATTGTAAAGTAATTAGCCTCCAATTAAAATAAATTTATATTTAAAAAAAGAATACTAAAATATGTAAAGAAGAAGTTTTCATAGGATGAGTAAAGTGAAGTGAAGTGAACTGAAGTGAAAGTCACTTAGTCATGTCCAACTCTTTGTGACCCCCATGGACTACACAGTTCATAGAAGTCTCCAGGCCAGAATACTGGAGTGGATAGCCATTCCCTTCTCCAGGGGTTCTTCCCAACCTGGAGACTGAACCCAGGTCTCCCACATTGTAGGCCAATTCTTTACCAGCTGAGCCACCAGGGAAGTATGGTCAGTGCCTATCCAAGTCTTATCTGCAAGGTGGGGAGGGGAGGATGCTGTCATGCTAATACAAGTATCCTGCCCACCTCAAAGGTATACCGCAGTAGTGATGAGTAGGATGTTATCAGAATTGAGGTTACAAAGCATAAGAAGCATTGATGAGTAGGATGTTATCAGAATTTGAGGTTACAAAGCATAAGAAGCATTGACAAGTACACTCTTCTACATTGAAAATGGGTAACCAATGAGGTCCTACTGTGTAGCACAGAGAACTCTGCTCAATGTTACATGGCAGCCTGGATGGGAGGGCAGCTGGAGGAGAATGGATACCCGTATATGTATGACTGAGTCCCTTTGCTGTTCACCTGAAACTATCACAACGTTGCTAATTGGCTACTTCTGTTGTTTACTCCAAAATAAAATAAAGTGTTTAAAAAAAAAAGAAAGAAAGAAGCATACAACTTACTCCTCCTCACTGTGCTCTTAAAAGAGTGATTGTGCAGTATATCTGATCCAGTGGAGAGTTTTGGATCTCATTACAACTTAGTAAACTGGTACTCTGGCTTCATACATCAGGTCATTGTGACTGTGGGTAGAAACAGTACCGAGAACAGATTTCTGGACCCTCCAAGGATGTAGACCAGACTAAGCCTTCTTTAATCATCTGATTGGGTGATGAGCTGATCTTCCCTTAAGTACATTTTCACTGCATCAGCAGACTCTACCTGCTTTTCCAAGCATGATAGCAAAAAGCAGGAATTCTGGAGTTGACACCACTTAGATGTAAATCCAAGCAACTTGAAATTGGGCAAGTTACTTAAGCACTCTGTGCCTCAGTTTGTAAGTCACTCTGTGTCTCATATTCAAAACAGTGATTATAGTTGTACACATCTCATGGGATTGTTGTGAAGACTGAATGAGTGAGTAACACACGTTAAGGGTTTAATACACTATCTGGTTCCATATTATTACTATTTTTCCATCAAAAGTTTCTACAGAGGAAATTCCAGTACCTGCAAATAGTTCATCCACTTATAAAACACAAATGGGAAAGTAAAAACCCAAAGATGAGAGGCCACATACAGAGGACCTTGGAACTTAGACTTTACTCTAAAGGCAATTAAAACCATTGAAAGATTGTAAGTTAAGGATTGGTAATTAAATGTGCACATAGGAAGCTCAGGGTTGTAGCAGGTAGAGGATGATTTACAAAGGGTAGAAAACTGGAAGTGGGGAAACTAACTAGGTAACCGGGACCACAGTTCTACAATCGCAGTGGCGGTTGAAAAAAGACTAGGGACTCAAAAGTGATTTAGAAAATACAGTAATAGGACATCGTAATTGGTTAGATAGACTTCCCTGGTAGCTCAGCTGGTAAAGAATCTGCCCGCAATGCAGGAGATTCCAGTTCAATTCCTGGGTGGGGAAGACCCCTAGAAATGGGGTGGGCTACCCACTCCAGTATTCTTGGGCTTCCCTGCTGGCTCAGACAGTAAAGAATCTACCTGCAATGCAGGAAATCTGGGTTCAATCCCTGGATTGGGAAGATCCCCTGGAGGAACGTACGGCAACCCACTCCAGTATTCTTGCCTGGAGAATCCCCATGGACAGAGGAGCCTGACAGGCTATGGTCCACAGCATCACAGAGTCGGAAATGACTGAGCTACTAAGCACAGTACAATCAGTTAGATGTGGGGTTGAAAAGAGCGCTGTGGTCAGGCTCGGATAAAATACAGTTCCTTCTCAGGGGACCATATGCCAGTCACTTATTCGCTCTGTGCCTCAGTTTACTCATCTGTAAGATGAGGGCATTAATAGTACTTACCTCACAGGAGTGTATGTGTGTTAAGGTTTTAATAAAATTTAAAATGTGAATTATAATGGCACAGGACCTCACATGGTTGGTATGACAGAGTGCTTAGAACAATGTACTATAGAAATGAGCTAGGATATGTCTTAGGCTGGTAACTCAGCTGGTAAAGAATACATCTGCAATGCAGGACATGGTTTGATTCCTGGGTCAGGAAGATCCCCTGGAGAAGGGCTAGGCTAACTACTCCAATATTCTTGGGCTTCCCTGGTGGCTCAGATGGTAAATAATCTGCCTGCAAAGCAGGAGATGGGGTTTGATCCCTGAGTTGGGAAGATCCCCTGGAGAAGGGTATGGCAACCCCCTCCAGTATTCTTGCTTGGGAAATCCCATGGACAGAGGAGCCTGGCTTATTACCGTCCATGGGTTCGCAAAGAGTCAGGCACAACTGGGGGACTAAACACAGCACATATAGGCTTGGGTGAGTGGGTGAGTGGTAATGTGAATCACCAAGATGTGGAAGGAAAAAATAGAAGCAAATGTTTCAAAATGATAAGTATGAGGTACTCATGCTATCCAAGTATATAGGTTCAGCATGCATGTGTATGTGTGTGTGTGTGTGTCGCCTGCATGCAGGCTTACACAGGCATGCTCACTAGCGTCAAACAGTGACAAATCTTGTGCATATATCATCTTATTTAGAGGAGAGATCACTATTACTGAAATAGTAATTACAATACATAATACATTTTACAAGTGAAATTGAGACTTTGATCAAGCAACACTGTATCTGCCTCATAAGGTCACTATAATGATTGAATGAGATATCTGCACAATGGCCTGGTACCTAGTAAGGACTCAGAAAAGAGTTGTTATTAACAATGTTAGTGTGGTCATGTTGTTGCTAATGTGCTTTGCCTGAGGTTAGACAGCTACTGAGCAGCAAGGTTTAGATTCAAATCCAGGGCTACCCAACTTCCAAGCAGAGGCTGATAATCACTGTTAGTGAGTAGGCCTGTGGCCCCTACCATGTAGACGGCTCAGAGCTAAGTGGTATAAATGATATACACAGACCAAAGCACATAGAGGCTTTAAGGTCTTACAGGCATTGCCAGACAGTCTGGTTAAAAAGAAAAAAAGTATTCAATGTGAAATGAAGACCCCCTTGACCAGAACAATGAATCAGCAATTAGGTTTTAAAATTCAGTCGGGTGAGGGGAGTTAAGAGGGTGCCCAGAAGGTGTGAATGAATAGAAGGCATCCTGGTGATAGAGAGAAGCCACGCCAGAAAGTGTCAGATCCCCAGACACAGTTGGGTACTAATCTAACTACTCTAATGCCCTACAATTAAGCCTAAGCATTGCCTCTAGGACTGACTTGGAATCAAACTGGTTGTCAGAAGGAAAGCAGCCAGGGCTGTGTTTGCTTGGTGCTGCTGCAGGAGTTACACTCGTAAGAAATCGTGGGAGGTGCACATGGAACTCCCCACCCACTGGGGTTGATAATCCAAGCTAATTGTACACATTTCCAAAGCTTCCCGTGTGAGAAGGAAAAAATAAAAATGTTCTCTCAACAGTTTTGAAGTTCATAAATGTGGCAAATGTTCAATAACTATATTTAACTCTCGTTGCATATTCCCTGGCTTTTGAAATATATTAAACCAACAATTTCACACAGTTGACAGGAAAGGCACATTTTTCTGCTCCTTTTCCTTTCACCCTTCAGGGTAACCCCCTGTGTTCAAGCCTGTCTTGAAGACTGGGCTCAAAATGTCACCTTCCCAAAAGTTGTCCCTTGCTAAACCTGCTTCTTGTTGAGCTCTTCCTTGGCTAGGTATTTTGGTGTTGGGTGTGAGCAAGGTCCTGGGGCATGCAAGCGAATGGAACGATGGGAAGAGAAGCTGCAGAGCCTAACATCCACAAGGCAGAAACTTAGAAGTGAACAGTCAAGATCTGCTGTGACTTTTATTGTCCCTGTTGCACTGTAGACATTCCTCTAGGTTCCTGCTGCCTGAATCAGGGTCCTTGGACCAGAGTCATCATGATTCCCTGGGTGCTTGTAAAAAAAAAACAAAAACATGCAGACTCAGACCTTGCCCTAGACCTACTGAATCAAAATCTTCATTTTCTTTTTTTTAAACAAGCTTCTCAGGTGATCCTTATACACACTGAAATTCTAGAAGTACTGCTAATGTAGACTTCTCAAACTGCAGTACAGCTGTTTGTTGCCTGGCGCTGCCTACACTGTGGTTCCACCAAGGATGAACTGCATTTTATGGACCCCTGTAGCCCAGTGCCCAGGAAGCAGAAATAGGTACCACATAGTCTGTACTTATTATTTGTCAAGTGGTGATATATATACTTTCAATCATTTAATCTTTGCAACGATCCTACGAGGTCACCATTATTTCCATTTTGCAGATAACAACATAATCAGGGCTGGAAGACTAAATCATTCACCTAAAGTCACAGAAACAGAAAGCAAGAGAACTGGCATTCAGGTGAAGTCCTGTCAGACTACCCAAACCAACCTCTTCCCTCCTGTTCTATATACTTCCCTAGGTGTTTAACAGATATTTATGGAATTACAGAGAATTTGCTGTGCACAATCACGGACTGAGGCTCTGCTTCTTTCTGTCATGAAGCGAAAGGACCGGGGCTGCAGTTTTCACTTGCCAAGTGCAGAAGCATCCTGTCTGCGTCCACGGAAGTGGCCTGGAATTAGACTGGGAATTCCGCACCCCCCCACCCCACCCCACCCCACCCCACCCCTCTCCTCTTATAAGATCTGCAAGTGTTAGTAAGCCCTGCCGACAAGCCATCCGTCAGGCAGAAGGCAGCCCAGAGCCCTTAAATAAAACATTCTCACTGCCTTCCGCGGAGAGCATGGAGACAAATACCGCGGATGTGAAAGGTGTCGCTGGGATTACCAATGACGCGCTAATGGCTGCTCAGGCAATCTCCGTGCCTCCTGCGCTCTGAGTCACCCTCTCCCTTTGGAGCCTGTGCTCACGTCATTAAGGGACCGAGAGCTATTCACAGATCACTGACTAAAGGCAAGCTTGAGCCCGGCCTGCACCCCGCCTGGCCCTCTCCAAAAGACTAAGGTCACGAACTGGAGGCCCTGGGGCTTTTTATCACGACCACAATGAAGAAGGAAGGAAAGACAAAGCTTTCTCTCTTCCTCTCCCGCATCCTTTTAGCCATACTTTTGCAGATGCTAACTTTCCTCTTGTTCCAGAATATGTTGGAAACTCTTTGCAAGGAACAAGCAGAATCTTGGGGAGGGATATACTTTTGACAGTTTATTATTATTCTAAAACACTTTTTAATGCTATTTTTAATTCCACAGACATTTCATTACTAACCAACCCAGGAGATTTCAGTTTCTAGAATACATACACACGATTCCTTTTTTTGGATTCTTTGTGACTGCTTGGTTGAATTGACTGTAATCTCCCATGTTTGTTCTTCCCCTAATGTGAGCATCTAAAAGAATAGGAAACAGTAAGTGTAATATTTCCAGACACCACATTTCTCTTAGCCTGACTTAATCCTTTGAAGTTAAACATCACTTGGTTTCCCCACTGGGCTCTTCTCCCTAAAATAAAATCACAGGTCTGCTTCGGTCATTCTGTCAATATCTGTGACACTTAGATATTTCCAAGCCAACTTTCAGGGAGTCACAACTCGACAAGTTTAAAAAGTACTATATTTAGCTGCAATTGGGGAGTGATTTGGGAATGAAGACTGAATCTGAAGAAGCAAGATGAGGTAGAGTATTTTGAGGGAAACAGGTAACAACTGCAATTTTTTTTGTTTTTCCTGAATAAAGCAGGATCTGTTTAATGGCCTATCTCAAAACCAATCCTTTCATTTATACAAGTTTGAGCTCTTCAAGGTTAATCACACGTTTTGTCCAAGAAGATAATTTTCCTGATGGGCAGAAAAGAAGGCTATTCATTACATAAAGCAAACTGGCTGGTGATACATTTAGCCTATTTTGCTTTCTATGCTAATACCAAAAATGCAAAGTTAAACATTTGGTTGGTGAAGAAAATTTCACACTGGAATTATTAAGATCAGTCATCAAAGTGATGAGAAAAGGGAACAATTTTTTCAAGACTTCTAGCCTTCTTGAACTCTGATATCTAGTCTGAGAGCAGAGTTCTCAGTGTCAATTACATTGTTCAAAGAATGACCATGAAGAAAAAAAAGTAACAGATCTCCTACTTCTATTAAAATAAGAATCAGGTTTAATATAGACACATTTTTCTCTAGGTGTGTTGAAAAAAATATCCCCTTTGGGAAATGTCATTTTGAGAAAGAGATCTTTTTGAACAAATAAAATTTTAATTTATGAAAGAACTTTTACAAAGGCCTAATTGCAATTCTGCTTATAATCATGGGAACATGACTGGTTTATTTAGAGAATTGGGGGGACCTGGTATGTTGAAGAGCCATAGGAGGTTTCTTGTTTATATGCACCTTGAGTTTTGGTTCCTGTTGTTGTTCAGCTGCTCAGTCATGTCTGACTCTTTGTGACCCCATGGACTGTGGCACACTAGACTGCAGCAAGCTTCTCCCAGGGTTTGCTCAAATTCATGTTGATTGAGTCAGTAATGCCATCCAACAATCTCATCCTCTGTTGCCCACTTCTCCCCATGCCCTCAATCTTTCCCAGAAACAGGATCTTTTCCAGTGAGTCGGCTCTTCACATCAGGTGGCCAAAGTATTGGAGCTTTAGCTTCAGCATCAATCCTTCCAATGAATATTCAAGGTTGATTTCCTTTAGGATTGACTGATTTGATCTCCTTGCTGTCCAAAGTTTAGGTATGTTTAAAAATAAACACAAACACATACACACTCAAATTATAAGTTATCATTATAGAGTTACATATGTTACCAATGGCCACCAGAATTTCTATTTCATTCTGTTTTCCCCAGTGATTGATGGGTCTGGGGAATAAAGCATAAAGCAGTGGTAATACCTAGCTTCAGACTATTCTGGAGCCAATTTGAAGATGATTTCCAGGTTGTTGGAATAGGATGAGAGAGCAATTTCTGCACAGTTCATTTGTTGACAATGAACTAATTTGAAGAGGTTCCTTGGAAATCCACCAGAATGATGGGACAAGGGGATATCAACAAAGTTATCTTTACCTGTAACACCAAGATCGTGCTGCTGGAAACTCAGGTACCTGTCCTCTCCTAAGGTCTGAGAAAGAATCCACCACCAAGAACTTACACTGTTCTACATTCTTATCTTCGTGAACTTATTTAATACTTCAATAACCCTGTGAGGAAGGAATTACTATTGTTACTTGTGAGTTTAAAAAACTCAAATGATTCACAAATCATAGGTAGTGAGCATTTCAAGCCTACTTGGAGGAGCATGTATATGTGTGTTTGTGAGAAGGGGAGGCTGTATTTAGAATGATCCGGAAGCCCCTTGCAACTGTTTCTCTTGAAAAGAAACTAGACTTATTACAGTAGTTGCCTGGATCATTTTTAAACTAATTTTAAATATATTACCTCAGGAGAGAAATGTTCATGCTACCTTACTGTTTAAAAAATAAAAGTATATTCAATCTATTTTGCTGCTTCCCATACTTTCTACAGACTTCATGTGTGTTCTTTTATTTTTTTTTAATCTGTGTGAAACCACTTTCTTTATTTTATTTATTTATTTTTTTATACAATTTTTTTTTTTTTTTACTTTACAATATTGTATTGGTTTTGCCATACTCAACATGCATCCACCACGGGTGTACACATGTTCCCCATCCTGAACCCCCCTCCCACCTCCCTCCCCATACCATCCTTCTGGGTCATCCCAGTGCACCAGCCCCAAGCTTCCTGTATCCTGCATCAAACTTGGACTGGAGATTTGTTTCTTATATGATATTATACATGTTTTAATGCCATTCTCCCAAATCATCCCCCTCTCCCTCTCCCACAGAGTCCTCAATGGTGAAAACTTGAAAGCATTTCCCCTAAAGTCAGGAGCAAGACAAGGGTGCCCACTCTCACCACTACTATTCAACATAGTTTTGGAAGTTTTGGCCACAGCAATCAGAGCAGAAAAAGAAACAAAAGGAATCCAAATTGGAAAAGAAGAAGTAAAACTCTCACTATTTGCAGATGACATGATCCTCTACATAGAAAACCCTAAAGACTCCACCAGAAAATTACTAGAGCTAGTCAATGAATATAGTAAAGTTGCAGGATATAAAAACAACACACAGAAATCCCTTGCATTCCTATACACTAATAATGAGAAAATAGAAAGAGAAATTAAGGAAACAATTCCATTCACCATTACAACGAAAAGAATAAAATACTTGGGAATATATCTACCTAAAGAAACTAAAGACCTATATATAGAAAACTATAAAACACTGGTGAAAGAAATCAAAGAAGACACTAATAGATGGAGAAATATACCATGTTCATGGATCGGAAGAATCAATTTAGTGAAAATGAGTATACTACCCAAAGCAATCTATAGATTCAATGCAATCCCTATCAAGCTACCAACAGTATTTTTCACAGAGCTAGAACAAATAATTTCAAAATTTGTATGGAAATACAAAAAACCTCGAATAGCCAAAGCAATCTTGAGAAAGAAGAATGGAACTGGAGGAATCAACCTGCCTGACTTCAGGCTCTACTACAAAGCCACAGTCATCAAGACAGTATGGTACTGGCACAAAGACAGAAATATAGATCAATGGAACAAAATAGAAAGCCCAGAGATAAGTCCACGCACTTATGGACACCTTATCTTTGACGAAGGAGGCAAGAATATACAATGGAGAAAAGACAATCTCTTTAACAAGTGGTGCTGGGAAAACTGGTCAACCACTTGTAAAAGAATGAAACTAGAACACTTTCTAACACCATACACAAAAATAAACCCAAAATGGATTAAAGATCTAAATGTAAGACCAGAAACTATAAAACTCCTAGAGGAGAACATAGGCAAAACACTCTCTGACATAAATCACAGCAGGATCCTCTATGACCCACCTCCCAGAATATTGGAAATAAAAGCAAAAATAAACAAATGGGATCTAATTAAAATTAACAGCTTCTGCACAACAAAAGAAACTCTAAGCAAGGGGAAAAGACAGCCTTCAGAATGGGAGAAAATAATAGCAAATGAAGCAACTGACAAACAACTAATCTCAAAAATATACAAGCAACTCCTGCAGCTCAATTCCAGAAAAATAAATGACCCAATCAAAAAATGGGCCAAAGAACTAAGCAGACATTTCTCCAAAGAAGACATACAACAAACACATGAAAAGATGCTCAACATCACTCATTATCAGAGAAAGGCAAATCAAAACCACAATGAGGTACCATTTCATGCCAGTCAGAATGGCTGCGATCCAAAAGTCTACAAGCAATAAGTGCTGGAGAGGGTGTGGAGAAAAGGGAACCCTCTTACACTGTTGGTGGGAATGCAAACTAGTACAGCCAGTATGGAGAACAGTGTGGGGATTCCTTAAAAAACTGGAAATAGAACTGCCTTATGACCCAGCAATCCCACTGCTGGGCATACACACGGAGGAAACCAGAACTGAAAGAGACATGTGTACCCCAATGTTCATCACAGCACTGTTTATAATAGCCAGGACATGGAAGCAACCTAGATGTCCATCAACAGATGAATGGATAAGAAAGCTGTGGTACATATACACAATGGAGTATTACTCAGCCATGAAAAAGAATACATTTGAATCAGTTCTAATGAGGTGGATGAAACTGGAGCCTATTATACAGAGTGAAGTAAGCCAGAAAGAAAAACACCAATACAGTATACTAACGCATATATATGGAATTTAGAAAGATGCTAACAACAACCCTGTATGTGAGACAGCAAAAGAGACACAGATGTATAGAACAGTCTTTTGGACTCTGTTGGACCATGTGTGTTCTTTTAAATAAGGAAAAGGAAGTACCTGGGTAAGAGAACACACCTATAGTTAGCCAGAGCCCCGGTAAACAAATACTAGATGGAAAAGCCAAAAAGAATTAAAACTTTGGAATAAGGCAGACTTATATAAACTCCACCATTTTTATCTTAGTGATCCTGCTGAAGGTTATTAACCTCTCTGAGTTTCAACTTCCACATCTATAAAATAAGCAAATCATGATACTCATGGAGTGACTGTAAGGATTAACTAAGAAAAGTATACTTTTTAAAAACCTGGCATTGTGTTGTTGCTTGGCAAATGTCAATTCTTTATTGCATGCTTTCTAGGGCAACCCAGTAGCTGCTGGAGGTCCCAGGACCAAACCAAGGAGATGGCTCTCAGAGAAACCCAGACAGGTGCACACCCAACTCTGTCTTAGATGAGCTTCAAGCCAAAATTCACCCCCAAGGGAAAATAAAATCCCTGGAATTTAGAGATAATATATTTTCTAATTCCTGGAGGCCTTATGATAGCATATTGAAATTTATATAAAGGTCTTTTAGCCAATTTGATAAATTTTGATGACTAATATTTAGAAATAATTTTTTCAAAGATTTAACCCTCCACCACATGGGCTAGAAAGAGTAAGCCTCTTTTGTGTCATTATTATAATAATTGCTATGATTGCTAAAGATAACTGGGCAATAATAGAACTGTTTAAAATTAATTTTTCCTCACAATCTGAAATTGAAGGGGTCCATTCATAGTCTAAAGATAAAGTCCTATGTTTCTAATGATATAGTGTCAAGTATCAGTTCTTCATTGTCAGTTCCTCATTTCAGATTGATAATTTGAGCTGAAGCAAAGTGTCTATTTGTGGCTTAAATACATTGGTGTCTTCATCATTACTATCTTGAAGTGTAGCCAGGATCATTGGTCAAACAGAGAGACTATTGAAATAAAACTGAAGACAAAGCAAAAATTACTCCATTTTCCTAAATAACATCATGAGTTCCTGAGTCATTTATATGTGCCTACCATGTTCCAGGCCTCATACTAGGAATCCTAAGGAAAGATTTTGATCTTAATGAGCTAACATTCTTGAGAGACTCCCTCTCAATCAGGGTTTCTCAAAATTGACACTATTGATGTTTGGGGCCAGAGATCATTGTTTGTTGTAGGAACTGTATCCTATGTACTGTGGGATATTTATCCCTGACCTCTACCACTAGTGCCAGTGACACCTCCTTTCTCATTACTGACAAGCAAAAATCTCCAGACGTTGACAAATGTCCCCAGGGAAGGAGCTGGGGGCAAAGTTGTGCCTGGTTGAGGACCACTGGTCTTGATGCGAATACCAATTAGTAACTGCCATTGGTAGAAGTTCCCTGTACTGTTCTTGGTCCAGGTCACCTAAATTTCCTGGTTCAAATATAACTTCTAGGCTATTTTTGGTTTCCTGGAAAAGTTTATGACACAACGTCTCAATATAACTCAGACGGGGTCACACACACACTTATAAAATTTAAACCTTTCCCAAGCAACTTATTATTTGCAGGGGAAAAAAAGATACTAAATGAATTGCTTGGGAGGCTTTGGTATCTATCAGATCCAATAATGAACACAGTTTATGGAGCACTGTTGCATACAATGTAGCTTTTGCAGAAGGCATCATAGAGGAGCAAGTCTCTTGTGACCACTGGAGAAACTGTCTCACCCGCACTTCTGACTCTATAATGATCTATACATATCTTTCACCTGGATTCCAAAAGTTTCACATGACTTAAAATATGTTATCAGCCACATAAAAAAAAAATTTTTTTTTAACAACAAACAAAAAGGAAACACCTTAGGAAAACTCTCCTTCATTTAGGATCATTTAGATGGGAGGTACAGCAATTGGACTTTCTCTAAAGTGCCAACTGAGATCAATTGGTAGTGACTGTCTGGAGTACTTGGCTGGGAAATGTTCTTAGATCACACATGTTAGAGGTAAAGAATGCCATGTTTGATTAGTGATGTCTATGCTATCCACTGAATAGAAGAGTAAATTGTGTATACCTGCTATTTGCCACCCTCGATCCAGACACCGTTTTCAGTGCTAGTGTCCATTATTTACATAGACTGGTTAACTCCATAGATGAAGTCTATAAATGGGCTTGGTGTGTCCAGTTCTACCTAGTTCTTCAATATGATTCATGTTAGTCTACTTGTTTCTACTAAACAATTTGTAGGACTGTGTTTTTCTTTCTAATAGGTTATATCATGAGCAAGTCAAATGAAAACACATCTCAAGAAAATGATTAGGAGTAATACAAGGCTTCTCTGAAGATTTATTGATCTTTCAGTTTTTCTTTTTAGAGAGGTATAACCTAAGAGCATGGACATATGCCACCAATGATTTCTAGGTTCTTCTTTACATTGTTTCATCGAAATCTATATATTCCTTCCTCTGTTTAAATAGTTACTTACTAATGTATTCATTTAGTAAATATTTATTTAAGGTCATCATTGTGCAAGGAAAATACCAAATGATTGAATCAGACATGAACTCTTCCCACGGGGACCTTACAATCTAGCAGAAGACATAAAAAATGCATACATTACAAAATTGGACTGCCCTTGTGGCTCAGGTGGTAAAGAATCCACTTGTGATGCAGGAGACCTGGGTTTGATTCCTGGGTAAGGAAGATTCCCTGGAGAAGGGAAAGGCTACCCACTCCAGTATTCTTGCCTGAAGAATTCCATGGACAGTCCATGGGGTTGCAAAGAGTCAGACACTACTGAGCAACTTTCACTATACAAGGTTATGAAAGATAAAAATGACAAATGCCAATGAAGAAATTTTTTAGAAAACAATTGTAGGAAGACTACAAGGTAGAGATTCCCTTTGAAGTGTGAGATCAGCAAAGAATACCTTTGGGTGAGACTTTAAGCGCTGGTAAGATTATGCTGGCAGAGAATCTTTCCTACACAGCAAAGAAGCCTGTAGGAAAAGCAGAGAAGGTGAAAGTTTGGGATATAGATTAAAAAAAAAAAAAAAACAGCAACTAGCTCTGTTGGGATGGAACACAGTAATAAAAAAAGATAACAGGAAATAACTTTGGAAAGACAGAGGACTCAGACCTACTCTCAGTGTAAAATCAGAGTAGGTAGACATACTCTTTTAACAGATGAAACTCCAGTTATACTTATTGGAAGAGAGAGTTGGGTCATAACCCCCTTCTTTTTTAATTTATGTTTCATGAACATGATTCAGTTGTTAGAAGAATGGGCTGCTTGCCTACTTACCAAAGGGAACCTGGCAGCCTCCTCTATGCTGATGACAGTTTTATTTTTATAAACTGGGAGTGGCATTGAGAAAGGATGGATTCTTTCTGCTAATTACCACACACATTATTCTTTGTATACTATACAAAAATAGAGATCAGTTTATTTGATATTCATTCTTTCATTTTAAATACAGGTTTAACTGTTGACTTCTAGAACTCTACGCAACTGGACAGTTTTTCAACTATCTGGGGGACACTTGCTGTCTGCTCTTGCAAAATGGTAGAGCCTGTTGCACATTCTTCAGAGAATAACGGAGATGATTTTACAGCTGAAGCAGCTAAAAGATGTAATTGTAGTAACTTTTGTGATTGAGAGAGCCTATTGTGAGAGTCTATGATGTGACAGACTCTGAACCATGAACTATAGCCTGCCAGGCTCCTCTGTCCACCAAACTTCCCAGGAAAGATAATTGGAATGGGTTGCCATTTCCTCTTCCAAGGACAGACATTGTGTAAACTCTTATTTAATTCTTCATTCTGTAAATGTTACACCTACTATGTAGATGTGCTAAGCACTGTGATAGAATGCTCAGTAATGAGAAATATGTTTCAACTTTCAAGAAGCATAGAGTCCACTGGGAGGATTAGTCAAATGATCATAAATTAAAATTATGAATTGACAACAGAGCTGTGCAGGAACAATAACAAGGTTCTAGGAAAACATATAAAAAAGATAAGAACCCAACACAGACTGTGAGGTCAAGAAAGACCGACTCAGGAAGATCAGTAAACAAAAGTGGGTTGCGTAGAAGGAGAAACATTCTGATCAAAGGGAACACAAAAGATCCAAAGCAGTAGGGAGTGTGGCATGTTTGAAGAATTCAGAGAGCCAGTAAGTTCAAAAACAAAGAAAGGTGGAGAGAGGAATGTGTGATGAGAGATAGGTAAGGTGAGATAAGGTAAGAATTTAGTATAAATCTATGAACAAAGAGAAAACAGAAAGGTTTGAAGTTTGGAGAGTTTAGACTGGAAATCTGATGAGATTTCCATTGTGAGAATGTTACTTTCACTACAATGTAGAAATAGAAAGAAGGCCAAGTTGTCGGCGTGAATTCTTTAAAAGCTGTCACAGTAACTTGGGCAGGAGCCAAGGGTTTGTACTAAGGAACCCGTAGGAGACATAAAGGGAAGAGAGTGAGGTGAGTGGCTGTGATAGATGTGTATGTGGTGACACTGGCCAGATTGAAGGATTTGAGGAAGATCAAGAAAGCAAGAGAAATGTTAAGGATAAGATGTAGATTCTAAAATACAGAACAGTGGTGCAAGTCATCCCCAAGGGGCACAAGAAACATGGAAGGAGTCTGATTTTGACAGAAAGGAGCAACAATCTCCTCCTAAGTCCCCTATGATATAATGTGTTTGCTAGTTCCATTTTACAGATGAGGAATCTGAGACTCATAAGGGAAATAACCCTAGTTCCTCTTTTTATAAATGACAGAGTCCAGATTGGAGCTTTGGTTTATGACTCAAAAGCCTTGAGTTTGTTTTTTTTTAGGCTAATACATTGACTTGTAGATTTTAAGGTACAGAACTCTGGCCGACTATTTAATAACATTACTACAAGAATCAAATGGCTTGAAAGAATGAAGCAATACCTGACACACAGTAGAACTCAATAAGGACTAGCTATGGTTATTATTACTATTATTAATTATATCTGGATTTGGGACTTGCTCACTTCCAGCTTGTTTCCTTATAGGAATATCTCCTTCTTCAGAAATGCCTTTGATTTTCTCCTCTATCGATCCATCATTTCTTCATGCAAAGCCCCATTTAAGATTTATTAACTCAGAAAAGTCTCTGCCAGAAAAATCTCATCTATTATTTCTGTCAACAAATACATGTCTATTCCTGTTCTAGGTATAGAGTACTTCAGTCAACCAAAGTTGTTGCTTTCTTAGATCTTACATTCTAGTGAAGAAAGACAGTCACTAGATCAGTAAGCATTTAAATTATATAACCTGATATAATTTGTCTTTTGCCATGCAGTATCAATGTAATTTGGGGCTTCCCAGGTGGCACAGTGGTAAAGAATCTGCCTGCCAATGCAGAGATACTGTTTCGATCCTTCCTGGGTCAGATAGATCCTCTGGAAAAGGAAATGACAACCCACTCCAATATTCTTGCCTGGAAAATTCCATGGAGAGAGGAGCCTGGGGTCTACAGTCTATGGGATCCCAGAGTTGGCCATGACTAAGTGACCAAGCATACACATGATAAATTCTGTTTAAAAATAAAACAAAGAAAAAAGGGTGCAGAGAGTTGTGGTAGGAAGGACCTGCTATCTGCTATTTCATCTTAGGTAGCCAAGGAAAGAGCCTTGACTATTTGCCATCTGAGTAGATAACCAAATGAAGCCACAGGGTTAGACAAGTTGAGAGAAGCATGATGGACTGTGCTTGATCTCATCAAGGAAAAGGAAGATGGTTGATGTGACTGAAATAACAAGGACAAGAGAAAGAAGTTGGAGATGAGGTAGAGTCAGATGATGAGCCAAGAAACAGACACTGGAAGCTATTGTGGAGTGTTTTAAGAGAGAAGAAAGGTGATCTCACTTTGGTTTTACATTAAAACCCTCTCACTCTGTGTTGATATAGTACATATGCAATGGAATATTACATTAAAAAGAATGAAATAATACCATTTGCAGCAGCATGGATGGACCTAGAGATTATCATACTGAGTGAAGTCAGACAGAGGAAAAATATTGTATTCCCTTATATGTGGTGTATGCAGGTCAGGAAGCAACAGTTAGAACTGGACATGGAACAACAGACTGGTTCCAAATAGGAAAAGGGGTACGTCAAGGCTGTATATTGTCACCCTGCTTATTTAACTTATATGCAGAGTACATCATGAGAAACGCTGGGCTGGAAGAAGCACAAGCTGGAATCAAGATTGCCGGGAGAAATATGACATGACACCACCCTTATGGCAGAAAGTGAAGAGGAACTAAAGAGCCTCTTGATGAAAGTGAAAGAGGAGAGTGAAAGAGTTGGCTTAAAGCTCAACATTCAGAAAATGAAGATCATGGCATCTGGTCCCATCACTTCATGGCAAATAGATGGGGAAACAGTGGAAACAGTAGCTGACTTTATTTTTCTGGGCTCCAAAATCACTGCAGATGGTGACTGCATCCATGAAATTAAAAGACACTTACTCCTTGGAAGGAACGTTATGACCAACCTAGACAGCATATTAAAAAGCAGGGACATTACTTTGTCAACAAAAGTCCATCTAGTCAAGGGTATGGTTTTTCCAGTGGTCATGTATGGATGTGAGAGTTGGACTATAAAGAAAGCTGAGCGCCGAAGAATTGATGCTTTTGAATTGTGATGTTGGAGAAGACTCTTGAGAGTTCCTTGGACTGCAAGAAGATCCAACCAGTCCATCCTAAAGGAGATCAGTCCTGAATATTCATTGGGAGGACTGATGTTGAAGTTGAAACTCCAATACTTTGGCCACCTGATACAAAGAACTGACTCATTTGAAAAGATCCTGATGCTGGGAAAGATTGAGGTCAGGAGGAGAAGGGGATGACAGAGGATAAGATGGTTGGATGGTATCACCGACTCAATGGACATGGGTTTGGGTGGACTCTGGGAGTTGGTGATGGACAGGGAGGCCTGGCGTGCTGCGGTTCATGGGGTTGCAAAGAGTCAGACAGGACTGAGCGACTGAACTGAACTGAACTGATATATGGAATCTAAAAGAAATGATACAAATGAACTTACTTACAAAACAGAAAGAGACACACAGGCTTAGAGAACAAACTTATGGTTGCCGGGCTGGGGGAGAGGGGAAGAATAGTGGGGAAGGGATAGGTAGGGAATTTGGGATAGACATGTATACACTGCTATATTTAAAATGGATAACCAGCAAGGACCTACTGCATAACATATGGAACTCTGCTCAATGTTACGTGGCACCCTGGATGGAAAGGAAGTTTAGGGGAGAATGAACACATGTATTGTTGTTATTTAGTCACTAAGTCATGTCTGACTCTTTTGTGACCACATGGAATGTAGCTTGCCAGGCTCCTCTGTCCATGGGATTTCCCAGGCAAGAATACTGGAGTGGGTTGCCAGTTCCTTCTCCAGGGAATCTTCCTAATTCAGGAATTGAATCCACATCTCCTACATTGCAGGTGAATTCTTTATCAATGAACCACTGGGGAAGCCCGGATACATGTATGTGTATGGTCTAATCCCTTCAGTGTTCACCTGAAACTATCATTGTCAATCAGCTATACCCAATACAAAATAAAAAGTTTAAAAAAGACAAAAAAGCACTATCACTCTGGCTGCCATGGAGAATCGAGATTAGGAAGGTAAGGGTGTAGTGTGAACAAGGAGTAGAACAGTATCCTGGGGATAGATGGTTTTGGATTGATCTGGACGATAGCACTGGGAATAGTGAGGGATGATCAAATCTGAGATGCATTTCAAAGATCCAGACAACATGAGTAGTTAATAGATTAGCTGTAGATAAGATGTAGGATATGAAAGTAAGAAAGACATCATGTATTTTACACCAAGGTTTGGGGACTAAGTGGCCAAAAGAATGGGGTAACTATGTCCTGTGATGAAGGAGATTGTGAGAGGAGAGGGTTCTGGAAGAAAAAAGGAGTTGAGCTTTGGACAAATTAAGATGTAGACGGCTATTACATATGGGAGTGGGGATGTCCAACGGGAGCGAGATAGAAATGACAGTCATTCAGGGGAGAAGTCAGAACTTAAAAATATGAAGTCATCACCTTCAAGGTAACATTTATAACTAAGAACTGAATGATATCACCTAGAAAAGTGTGGAATGAGAAGAGGCCAGAGGACCAGGTCCTCAGTTACCCCAACATCTGGAGTTGGGGGAGTATAGGGGCAAAGGAATAGCATCCAGTCACATCACTTCATGGCAAATAGATGGGGAAACAATGGAAATAGTGACACACTTTATTTTCTTGGGCTCCAAAATCACTGCAGATGGTGACTGCAGCTGTGGAATTAAAAGGCACTTGCTCCTTGAAAGAAAAGCTATGGCCAACCTAGACAGCATATTAAAAAGCAGAGACACTACTTTGTCAACAAAGGTCCATCTAGTCAAAGCTATGGTTTTTCCAGGAGTCATGTATGGATGTGAGAGTTGGCCCATAAAGAAAACTGATCGACGAAGAATTGATGCTTTTGAACTGTGGTGTTGGAGAAGACTCTTGAGAGTCCCTTGGACTGCAAGGAGATCAAACCAGTCAATCCTAAAGGAAATCAGTCCTGAATATTCATTGGAAGGACTGATGCTGAAGCTCCAATACTGTGGCCACCTGAAGCGAAGAACTAACTCATTGGAAAATACTCTGATGCTGGGAAAGATCGAAGGCAAGAGAAGGGGACGACAGAGGATGAGGTGGTTGGATGGCATCACCAACTCCATGGACATGAGTTTGAGCAAGCTCCAGGAGTTGGTGATGGACAAGGAAGCCTGGTGTGCTGCAGTCCATGGAGTCACAAAAGGTTGGACACGACTGAGCGACTGAACTGACCTGAGGGACAAAGGAGCCTGAAGTAGGAAGAGAGCCAAAGGAGAGTGGTGTCCTGGAGAATGTACTTCAAGCAGGCAGCAGTTTTCTCAAGTGACAAAAGAAATAGTTTCTAGGTCCATATGCCTCAAATTGTGTCAGTTTTCTACAGCATTTTTTCCAAAAGCTTACAGAGAATATATTCCAAGATTCACATCTGGCAGCCATGGGGCCAAATTTATCCACAAATATATTTTGTTTGACCAGTTCAGACTTTGTTTTAAAATACTGAATTTGAAAGCCTTTATGTTGGCTATATGGTCTACAGTTAACTAAAGGCCTTGAAGTTTTGTTTAAAGTAGGTATATGTTCCTGGTATTGTAAGCATTTATGACAATGATATCAAACACACACACGCCCAACATGGTGATTATTATACTTAAACTTCTCCTCAGCCATAATGTAAAAACTTTAAAGGCATGTCCTTTGAAATTTTGAATTCTGCCTAGTTCTAGTGTCTATGGCAAGGAGAATTATGGCCTCCAGAAATATTCCATGCTCTAATCTCAGCTCTTTGAATATGCTACCTTCCCTGGCAAAAGGGACTTGGCTGATGTGATTAAGGTTAATTGGTTGACCTTAAAATAAGGAGATTATCCTGGATCATGGACTGGGCCCCCTGTAATCACATGATCACCTAAAAGCAGGAGAGAAAAGCAGAAAGAGAAGGCAGAGGGACTCAAAGTATGAGAAGAATTTGCTCTCGTTGGTTTGGAGAGGGCTACTTGATGAGGAAATGGAGACCTCAGACCTCTGACCAAAGAAAATGTATGCTGCCAACAACCTGAATAAACTTAGAAGAAGTTTGTTTCCCTAGAGCCTACAAAAAAGAAGGCAGCTCTGTTAACACTTTGATTTCAGCTTTTGAGGCCCTGAGCAGAGAATCCAGACAAGTTATCCTGGACTTCCAACCTACAGAACTGATGAGACAATAAGTTTTAAGCTGCTAAGTGTGTGGTAATTTATTACACAGCAATAAAAAAAAACAAAATGGCTTCCCTGGTGGCTTATGCAGTAAAGAATCTGCCTGCAATGTGGGAGACCCAAGTTAAATCCTGGGTCGGGAAGATCCCCTGCTACCCACTCCAGTATTCTTGCCTGGAAAGTTCCATGGACAGAGGAGTCATGAAGTTGCAAACAGTCGGACACAACTGAGCAACTAACCTACATAATGGGAAACAAATACGACAACCTTAATGAAGTATCAGTATTGAAGTATAAATCTATCTTCCTCTAGAAAGACGTCTTATATCAGTCTATCTGATTTTCATCCTCTAAATTCAGAGCTCTTATCTGCACCACCTAACAACATATTTGTTACTTGTCTCATCTGGCTATTTAGTTGTCATGTATTTCACTTTTCATGTGTATTTTCAAAACTTTTATTTAAAAAACTGAGTTTCTTGAAGGCAGAGACTGAGTCTTCTATTCTCAAAATAAACTTCTGGAAATCTAATCTGGTTAGGTCATTGTCCTATGTAAATTGCTGCATGGATTTCTGTTGCCATCAGCATGCACAAAGTTGGGCAGGACCCACACAGATGGCAGAGCATGATCTGGCTCCTCCTCACCTCAGCTCCATCTCGTAAGGCATCATGGCATCTGCCGGATCTTCAGCCACATTGGCCTCATTCAGTCTCTCTTGTTGGCTATTCTCTTTCCTGCTCCAAAGGCCTTTATTCCTTCTCTCTTTTCTCCCTTCTGTGCTTGGTAAATCCCAGCTTCTCTTTCAGATCTCAGTTCAATGGTCCCTACTTCTCAACAGAAGCCTTTTCTGGTCAATGAATCTTTTTGTACATTCTCATAGTTTCACTCTTTCCTTATTCAAGCAATTTAAAATTTGGATCTATGGCAAACTAATTAATGTCATGTCACCTCCCAGTAAAAATTCTAAGATGGTAGAGAACAATCAATTTTTGTTGTTATATTCCCAGTTCCTAACAGGATGCCTGCCATATAATAGTTGTTTTAAAAAATTTGGGATGGATAAGGAAATTAGGACTGACATATATGCATATGTTAGGGGAAGCACACTGATTGAAACCGCCCACCCTGCCCAGGTACCGTAGTAACCATTTGCATGAGTTGTTTTACAACAGGAGGTCCTGGTAAGGAACACAGAACTAATAAGCCACCACCAACTGGAAGAGTTTGGGAAAGGTCAAAAGGAGACACCACATGTCCAACCACCTCCCAGAATCCTCCTCTCTGGCATCCATCTTGGGTGAACAAGGCATGCACCACCAGAAAGGACTCTGAGCCAGAATGATTGGCCAAAGACCACCCAGAAACTAATCCCATCATCTCCTGGGTTCCCTTACCCTACTGCTCTCCACCCGGGTGCCCTTTCCCAATAAAATCTCTTGCTTTGTCAGCACATGTGTCTCCTCAGACTATTCATTTCCGAGTGTTAGACAAGAACCCAGTTTCGGGCCCTGGAAGGGGTCCCCCTTCCTGCAACACATATATATGCACTTCCACATGTAAAATAGTTAGTGGGAAGCCACTTACTTTTTAGCACAGGGAGCTCAGATCCGTGAACTCCTGGATGGGTAGGATAGGGTAGGGGAGCCCCAGGATGGAGGGGATACATGTATACATATCGTTGATTTACTTCATTGTACAGCAGAAGCTAACACAACATTGTAAAGCAAGTATCAGTTCAGTTCAGTTCAGTTCACTTACTCAGTCGTGTCCAACTCTTTGCGAACCCATGAATCGCAGCACGCCAGGCCTCCCTGTCCATCAGCAACTCCCAGAGTTCACTCAGACTCACGTCCATCGAGTCAGTGATGCCATCCAGCCATCTCATCCTCTGTCGTCCCCTTCTCCTCCTGCCCCCAATCCCTCCCAGAATCAGAGTCTTTTCCAGTGAGTCAACTCTTCGCACGAGGTGGCCAAAGTACTGGAGTTTCAGCTTTAACATCATTCCTTCCAAAGAAATCCCAGGGCTGATCTCCTTCAGAATGGACTGGTTGGATCTCCCTGCAGTTCAAGGGACTCTCAAGAGTCTTCTCCAACACCACAGTTCAAAAGCAAGTATACTCCAATAAAAAATTATTTGTTAAATAAATGCATATATGACTGTAGTAGACAAAATAATGTACCCCTCCCCTCACCAAGACATTCATGTCTTAATCCCTGGAAGGTTTGAATGTGTTGTATTATGTGGCAAAAGGGAATTAAAGTTGCAGATGGAAGTAAATTTGCTTATCAGTTGACCTTTAAATAAAAAGATTATTCTGGATTATCTAGGTGAAGATAAAAGAGGAAGAAGGAAGCAGAAGAAAAGAATCAGTCAAAGGAAGATGTGACTAGGAAAGAGAGACAGTCTTGGGCAGACATGCAACACTGCTAGCTTCAAAGATGGAGAGAGAAGCACGTGAGCCAAGGAACGGGGCAGCCTCTGGTGGTGGCTGTTTAGTCTTTAAATTGTGTGTGACTCTTGTGACGCCATGGACTATAGCCCATAAGGCTCTTCTGTCCATGGGATTACCCAGGCAAGAATACTGGAGTGGGTTGCCATTTCCTTCTCCAGGGGATCTTCTCAACCCAGGGATCAAATGCAGGTCTCCTGCATTGCAGGTGGTCTCCTGCATTGAAGGAAGATCCTTTACCACCTGAGCCACCAGGGAAGCCCTCTGTAAAGTACAAAGAAGTGGATTCTCCCCTAGACCTTCCAGAAGGAACACAGCCTTGATTTCATCCCAGTGAAACCCATAAAAGATTTCCAATCTGAAAAACTGTAAAATAATAAATCTGTGTTGTTTAAGCCCCTAAATTTGTGATAACTTGTTAACTGGAGCAATAGAAAATGAATACAATAACCTGGACCATTGCTTTGTCCACAGAAATTCAATACATTTTCTGATTAACTTCAGCTCAAGAATCTTTATTGAGTAAAACTGAATTGTTAACAATCTAGTACAACATGCATAGGATTTAGAGCTGAAAAAAAAAAAATCTTTAAAAATGTTACCTTTAACCTTTTCCCCATAATACAGATTAAAAAAATTGAAGCTCAAAGAAGTAAAGAAACTAGCAAAAGATTACATATCTAGCTGGTGGGGAAACCTCAGGGAGACCACCTATGTTGTGAGACAATGAGGAAAAAAAAATAACAAGGAGGAGACAGCTTTGAATAATCTGCTCTACATATAGTGATCTCCAGGAGTAGCAAGTAGGACAGTATTTTTCTGCCTTGCAAACCAAAAGGCTAGGAGGTCTCTACCCAATTTTTAGAAAGAACACTAAATAACAAATACAATAACAAATAACAGATTGGCTGCAAGAGGAGAAAAAGTACTCTCTGAGTAGGATTTGCCACATGGGATTAGTGAGTGTCTCATTATCTGTTGCTTGAGTTAAAAAAAAAAAAATGTTCATATTATATAAATAGATTCCTTTACTCTTTGGAACAAAAATTATGTGTGTTTAGGTTGTAAAATGGAATACTGTCAAACCAGAGAGCTAGCTATTATGCTAACAAATATTGGTAGGGTTTTTTGTGTGTGTCATAATATAGTAGGTCATCGGTTCATGTCAATAGTGTGACTTGCTTCTTTCCAAAGAGTTTATTTAAAATTGTACTGTTTGAGACTTAAATGCATGTCTTCTGTTATCTACCAGACCTAGAGTATTTTCAACAGACAGCAAGCTAGTACAAATCATCAACCTACTCTGAGGCTAAAGCAGAAAAATTATAAAAACAAATAATCCACATCATCAGCGCCTTTGATGTCAGCAGTGGTCTTCAGTTGGGAACAGTCATGCGAAGGGAAAATTGGGGAGATTTTCAAACAGTAGACCATCTAAAAAAACAACCAGTCTCTGGAAAATATGAATATTCTAATCTTGGTTTTTCTGTTAAACCAGTCATTTTTTAAAATCTGACAAATTTTAATGGAAAACAGAATCCTGCCATAATATAGGTATCTGCAAACCTCCTTAATATTAGTAAAACTGACTCTGTTTAATAGAAAGGGCTGTGCAAATGCAAATCATTATTAAAGAGACTGTGTACAAATTAGAGAAAAATGACTAATAGTAACATATTGTTCTGAGATGTCTTCCCCCAAGCAAGGCAAAAAATACCAGTCAACTAGTCAGCCAGGCTTTATTTAGTATCGAATCTGTTCTCAAAAGTATCCAAGCCTAGAGATGCAAGAGAAGCAGGTGGTCACCACAGTTATGAAAACAATTAATTGTAATGGCGAAAGTTTACAGAGAACTCCATATATGCCAGAAAAATTTACCTTAATTTAGTCATAATCTTCACACCAACCCTGTAGTGTGTAAATTTCCATTCCCAGCTTACAAATGAGGAGCTACGGGAAAGTTGCAAAGAAGTCAAGTATCTTACAAAGGCTCTGCAACTAGCACAATGTGGAGTCCAGATCGATCCCAAAGCAGATGTTCCTTCCACTCACTCTGCTGTTCCACTCATCTCTTTTCAGAAATGGTGTAACACATTGCCAAGAACCATAGGTTTAGGAGGGTTAAACCTATCCTAAGGCAGATTGTACACAAATACTTGCACTGCCAGGTCTACCAGCAAGCATGTTTGCTCTCTTCGAGAACCAGTAGAGTGGGTGGAGAAATGCTAAGTCTGTGGACTCAGAGTGCTTGAATTCAAATCCCACTTCATCCACTGGGAAATTTGCTTAATATGCCTCAGTTATTGTGATTTCTATTATCTCATTCTTAGAGTCCTTAATGAAGAACTCCATCTGCAGCGCCAGCTTCCTTATGGGATTGTTTTGAGGTAACACAGAGGCAGCCCTACCTTCTTCACTGTGTATGTGTCATGAGGTAACCCGTACACAGCTCTTAGCATACAACCAGTTCATAACATTCTGAGATTGCTATTAATAGTTATCATCATTGTAAATCAAAGCACTAGGGAATGAAACTGGTGAGAGTATTTGATAGGCAGGTGGAGAAGGAAATGGCAACCCACTCCAGTATTTTTGCCTGGAGAATCCCATGGACTGAGGAGCCTGTCTGGCTACCGTCCATGGGAACACAAAAGAGCTGGACATGACTTAGTGACTAAACAACAAACAGTAGACAGGATTGAATGAATAAAACATAAAACAATTAAAAGATTGATCAAATTTGTGTCTTTGCTAAGCAGTCATTGAACATGAGCACAAGCATGTCAAGTCCATGGAAATGAGTAAGACGTATTTTTGGACCTGTCTTCAAGGAGCTTTTAAATCTGCCTACATTTACCATTTGGGCCAGATTAGGACAAATGAGCTTGTGGTTAGTCTCAGGAGACTCAGTCAAACCTCAAATCCACTCGACTCAACACCATATTTATTCTTTATCTTCAGCTTATACTCTGATTCCCTCCTGTCATTCTTCCTGATCATCCTCCTAGAACTCCTGTCTCTTTATCTACCCCTACCCTCCACATTGCACCTTGAAAATTACAAAATAGCTTTCAGTCCATTTATAGAATCTTTTTTCAGTTCTCTCTCAACCAAACCCTCTTGAAACGAAAGTTCTAAGTTATGTAGTTTTCCACATGTTACTGTTTTATGCCACATGCTTCTGATATTAGGATTCTTATCCTTTCACTTTATCCTTTTGCCATATAATGACTAGTGCTTCAGATCCAGATTAAACAAAACTCCTATGCAACACCTTCTATGATTTATTCAGAGCAATTTCCCACTCTCCTGTGCCCCTTCTGTAGCTTATGTCTATGTCTATGATGCCCTTAAGAAGTTGTAAGGCAAAATAGTCTTGCTTTCTTGTCACTGCCAAATTCCTTAAAACATACACTTTGCCTGGTACCTGGCTCTGTGTTAGTCATTCAGACCATTTAATTAATTTCTGCCATACCCGTATTCAGTAACCACAGAAGTTAGCATTTGGCTTTGGCCATATACTTAGCAGTAGTGTTGCAGAGTTAGAATCATCATGTGAGCATAATCTTAATCAGTAAATCAACAAATAATTGACAGAAATATGTTTATCTTTCCAGCTTGGTTCTGAGGCATGCAAACAATATACTCAAAGAACTTCATATATAACTGGGGGAAAACAAAACTGATATGGACTAAGGTAACTAGATTCGAAATTATTAATCTCTTTCATATTTCCTCTTATCTCCTGAACTCTGTTGTCCACAATGATAGTGTTTGGGAGATAATCACTAAGACATTTATTTATCTGTTCTACAGTTAGTACCATTGGGGAGACGAAATTTTTCTGTGCTTGGAAACCAGAATTATAGAAAGGCATACTAATGCACAGATGGGTGAGCAACTATTAGAAAAGGAAGACTTTGGGGAGCCATTAAAAACAAGAATTAATTCTGAATAGAAAAAGGAAATTACCCTAAAGGATAAGTATAAAAGCAGCATGAGGGCTCGCTACATGAAATGAGAACATTTTAAACAAGAATTAAGGGAGCAATAAAATCCATCCTTACATTTTATTATTTTATAATCATCCTTTCTCTTTGATAATTGTAAGAATATAATCTATAACCATTATTTAGTTCATTCATATAGAACTTTCCGGCAAAGAGTGACAGAAGACACCCAAGCAAAACTATACGGTTGGTGCCTCATTCAACCTGGAAGAGAATCTCAAGTATTTTCTGTCAATTGGGAGACTAGGAAATCTTTTCCATTTTCTTCTTTGGCTTCTCAAGAACTCAAGGTGATTTGCAAATGACACCTATGCTCTTCTCTTCTGGTTCAAGGAAAATTCCAGGGTAGATCATATAGTATATCTACTCTTAATGTTTAAGAAAAAAAGTAAAATAATATGGATAATAGGTATGTTTTATTCATATATTTATTCAAAAATTGAACATTTCCTAAATGCAAAGCAGTGTGCCAGCTACTAAGAATGATAAATGGGAAACTAAGAGATTAAGAATAATAGCTAACAACTACTGAGTGCTAAGAACTTTGCATGAATTATTTTAAGCCTTGTGACAATCCTTAAAGTAGTAGTATTTTTTTTTATTGTCAGGTAAAGTAATTAAGCCTTAGGAAGATTAAATAACTTCTCCAATGTCATATTACTTACAAAGCAGTGAATTTAGGATTCAAATCCAGGGCTATCATATTACAGGGGCAAGAGAATTCATGGAAGAGATGACATTGAATTAAATATTGAAAGATGAACAAGTGCATTAGTTAGATTATGCTAGAATATGCTATAATATGGCTTCCTTGGTGGCTCAGTGGTAAAGAATCCACCTGCCAATGTAGGAGACATGGGTTCAATCCCTGAGTCAGGAAGATCCCTGGAGAAGGAAATGGCAACCCATTCCAGTGTTCTTGCCAGGAGAACCCCATGGACAGAGGAGCCTGGCAAGCTACAGTCCATGGGGTCTAAAAGAGTTGGACACGATGGAGCACGCACACACCTGCTGTGATAACAACCAGTCCCAAAATCTAAACAATATTTTTCTTCTTGTATTTCATGTCCCCTGTGGTTTAACTATGCACCTTTTTTTTTTTTTTTTTTTCATTCTGTAACTAGTTTGACAGAATGTGCCCTATTTGGAACATACCTGATTGAGAGCCAAGGGAAAAAAGAACAATTGAGGGGACCATGCAATGGCTCTTAAAGCTTTTATACAAAAATGACAATCTAAAAAATATATAATTAACTGGTGAGTATAGCAAAGAAGAAGCAGGCTTACAGATATAGAGAACAAATTAGTGGTTACCAGTGGGGCAGGGTGGTGGGGAGAGGTCATATGGGATGGGAGGACTCAGAGGTACAAACTGTTGCGTATAAAGTAAGCTCTAGGATATATTGTGCAAGACAGAGAATAAATGGCCAATATTTCATAATAATTGTATGTGGAAAATAACCTTTAAAATTGTATAAAATTTTCAAAAGAATTTAAAATGAAGTGACAGGTAGTTTCCATTCACATTTCATCAGACAAAGCCATTTATAAGTCAAGTCTGCTGTCAACGGCATACAGAGACAGAATTCTCTTCTAGAGAGAGACAGCAGTCCTTGGGAATTCTGTTACAGAAGGATTAGACAAGTGGAAATGGGAATTAATATTCTAAGTAGAGGAATATTCTAAACTTGACTCCAATCCCCATACACGTAACCATTTAAACACTCACCGAGAGAGGAATTTCAAGTCCACATGGAGCATTGGTTAAGAGGTTCAAAAAAGGACAGTGGTTGGGGAGTATCCATAGGCTGATCTGACACAGTTTAAGAGACAGTCAGTGAATGAGAGGGGAATAAAAAAGACTGCTTAGACGTGCAGCAGAATAGGAACTTTCTCCTCCCTACTGTGTGCCTAAATGACTGGCGATAGTAACTACAATTTAACAGTGACACCAAACACCACCGTCTGCTCTGATCTACTCTCACAACTCTGAGCTGGGCTGGGCATCCAAAACCACCTGTCTAAGCTCACATCCCTCAGATCTGAGTAAATTGGCCACTTACTGTCCGCAGCATTGAAGGAAGAAAGGCAATTCTTCCATTAATACCGTTTTTTCTCTAAAGCAACCTACACAGCTGGAATGATTTTCCCTTGGGAAACAACTGAGCCCCTGAACGGTTGAGATTGCCTTAAGGTTACTTTCTGAATTTGATCCTGGGAGCCTGTTTTCTTTAATTTTACAGTGAGCTGTCTACTCCAACAAGACTTCATCTAAGCTATCTATACAATGCCAAAGTGTCAACGGAAGTTTGGTGTTGACATCAGATAAATCTGCACTGTCTGCTTGGTGACTGATGACCTGGGATAAAACTTCAGCTTATTTCAGTGCCTTCATGACTCCTTGATCAAAGTGGAGACTGTCTCACCTACAGCCCTGCACATCTCCTGCAGGAGTTTAATTCTGACGCATTAGAAACCAAAGAGTAACATGTGTCATCAGAAAATCAACTGGCCTCATGGAGCTTTCATGACCTCATCTGAAAGTAGCAGAACTAAGACTTGAGGCGACATGACCTGGGCACCAGTTTTACCCTTTTCAGTTACTTGACACAGAAAGGCCTGAAGGGTATACTGTTTTGAGGAAGGATGGCCATACATCAACCTCCCAGAACCTCTGAGTGATCGAGCAAAAGTAGAAACCATTTCACATAATTCTCTAGGGACAAGAAAGCAATATTAAAGAGAAAACCAAGTGCCTAGGAAGCTGGAATTCTCACAAGCATTTCTTTAGTCTGAAGGGAATTACTTTAGATAAATTACGATCCTATAGACCACTGAGGGGAAGTTTTCAAATTCTAAGACTTCCTCAAGCTTACCAAACAAACAAAGCAATTACCCAAAAAATAATAAAAGAAATCCCCTTTCATCTAAATGAGGCCCTCTGAGCCTTACCCACAGAGTGTGCTCAATTCACAGAAATTTTAGAAGCACAGTTGAATTAGAAATTCTATAATCTTGACTTGGAGTAAACTTCGGAAATATTTCAAAGCATTTTCACGGGTTCTTAGCAAGTTCCAAGCCAATGGGTTTCAAACATTTTCCCCTGTGTCCTCATGAGGCATGGAGAGAAAGGAAGGCCTTAATTATCAGAATTCATTCTGCCTCTCTGACTCTTCCATCAGAGCATGTTGCTTTTATAAATGCGCACATGCATGCTAAGTCCCTTCAGTCATGTCCAAATTTGTGTGACCCTATGGACTGTAGCCCACCAGGCTCCTCTGTCTATGGGATTCTCCAGGCAAGAATACTGAAGTGGGTTGCCATGCTCTCCTCCAGGGGACCTTCCCGACCCAGGGATAGAACCCATTTCTCCTGTGACTTCTGCATTGCAGGCAGATTCTTTACTGCTGAGCCACCAGGGAAGCCTGCTATTACATATAGCATACATTGAACTTCAAAAAAAAAACAAAAAACCTTATTCTGCAGAATGGATTTTAGTATTCTAGTGCTTTGGGGAAAAACAATTTGAAAACCACTTGCTCCTAGCAGGAAAAACTAAAAAGAAAGCTTAAAAATGCAGCAGGTTCTGGTGTTCCCTAGCTCCACAAGGTCTGTCAGGAATGGGGAGAGGTGGGAGAGGAGTAAAATGATCTTTAGGAGAAAAGGCGGCAGGAAAGAGGAAAGAAAAATTGGCCACACATTCTCCTCACTGCACGCGCGTCGCCTCTGGCAGCAACTAGGAAGGATCCCATTCTTTGCTAAATGTTGTAAGTAACCAGCTGGGCTTGTCATGCCCACTTAATAGCAGTACTTAAAGAAAGTGTTGTCATTTCCTTGTCAGACTCATTTCTCTACCCTCTATTATCTTTTCAAAATCATATTACAAAATATTATGAGCTTCCTGTATCAGACACTTTGGTTCTTAGTCACTCAATTATTAAAATTGTATGATTTTTTAAATTGCCATTATGTGTGGGCTGTCTTTACTAAAGCGACAAAGCAATTGAGTTAACCCAAATGGTGCTATGATTGCAGGATCAGAACATGGAAAATTATAGCGTTGAAGAAAAAAAAAAAACAAAACACAGCTATTTTGCATCAGTGTCAATAAAATCCTGGGAAACTCACCATGACACCATTATGCTCGACAGAGCAGAACAAATGCTCCCAATGTATTTCCACGCTGGGTAATAGGAAGCAGCGTTGTCTAGGGCTGATAAGTCTATTCCAAGTTACTCGTCTGTAGTAAACAAGGCCCTCTGGGAAAGTGACGAGCCCCGTGTTTCACAAGAGCTGCTGTGACCCACTGTCAGCCACCTCTCACTGCACCCACTGCATCACCATGCAATCTCCGGGCACTGCCATCAGAGGTGCTGACATCCAGGGCTGAGTCTCTGTCCACCTGTCTCTCGGTGGACAACTGTGGGCAGAACTCCACAGAGACTGGGTCATGAGGGATTCTTCCACAGGCCAGGCTGGTTTTGTGAGGTCCCCTCACCGGGCTTGATGAGCTTCTGATAAGACCAACCTGAAAAAGGGGAAATTTGCAGGTGCCTACTCAACTTGATTTTTTTTTTTTTTAAAGAAACCAAGCAATCTTCTTATCACCTGACGTCCTACAGATGATGGCCTAGGTCTCCCTTAGTTATCCAACAGAGACAGCTGGGCTTGCTTAACACCAACCTGCAAATTAAGCCTAGCTCCAAGCTCTGGAGCCAGTTTTGCTACTTGTCAGAGAGGATGATTTACCATGATCCAGAAAGGTGCTTAAACTCAAATGACCAAACGGAAACCTAGGGTATAGTAATGAAGAGAGATGCTGCATAACTATGATGGGAGGGGGTGGTGGGAACTATGGTGAATGTCAGAGTCCATGGTCACCCAGAGGACTCCACATTATGCTGCCCCAAAGGACTCTTGTCATGACAAACACAAGCCACCTTTGGCAGAGCTTCTGGTTTAAGACATCAAAAATATAGATTTTCATATAAAAGTGGATTTTAAGTAGGTGAGGCTTTTTGCTTTTTGAAGCAAAACATGTTTGAACACTTCGTTTCCTACTGCTACTGTAAGACACTACTATGAATACAGGATTTAAAACAACACAAATATTTTATGTTAGAGTTCTAGAAGTCAAATCCAAAATATGTCGCACAGGGCTAAAATCAAATAGCTGAGAGGACTGCATTCCTTTTGGAGGCTCTAAAAGATTTTGGGGGGGGGTGGCTTTTTCAGTTTCTAGAGGCTTTCTACATTCCTTGGCTAAGAGAGCCTTCCTTCATTTTCAAGACTAGCAAGAAAGCATCTTCAGGTTTCCTCTGACTGAATCTCTTGTTTCCCTTTTTACAAGGACCCATGTAGTTACATTGTGTCCAACTGAATAATCCAGAATAATCTCCCCATCTCAAGATCTTTAAGTTAATCACATCTTCACAGTCCCTGTGTAACATATTCATAGGTTTAGGGGATTAGGGCATGGACATATTGAGAAGCCACTGTTTTGCCTATCGCACCTCCATTCTACAACCTCCCAGCTGGTACAGTGGTAAAGAATCTGCCTGCCAGTGTGGGAGATACAGGAGACACAAGTTCAATCCCTGGGTGGGGAAGATTCCCTGGAGTAGGAAATGGCAAGCCACCCCAGTATTCTTGCCTGGAAAATTCCATGGACAAAGGAGCCTTTCAGCCTACAGTCCATGGGGTTGCAAAGAGTCAGACATTACTAAGCGACTGAGCACGCACATACCAGGCAACTTAAATAGCTCAGAAGCTCAGCCTCACATCAACTTTGTGCCCTATACCCAGTAACTAAATTCTAGTACTACAGTCACGTCTCCATTTTCTCTGCTCTTAGTCTTGTTAACAACACACCTTCTTGCCCTGACAACATCACCTAGCTTTAAGGGTCATACAATGATATTGTTGACCCAAAGTGTGGGACTGGGTTCACCAATGGGAAGCTCTTGTTCCCAGACTTTAAATTTTTACCACCGTGACTTTTCCACACTTCCTGGATTATCTTATCTGCTTGCTGCTCTCTTGCTAAACAAATTCCTCTCCTAGGAACTGTAGCTTCAGTCTCTCGGGTTCTGAAGTCAGGTACTCTCATCTTCAAACCTTTGAAATTACAGACCTCTTGGAAAGGATTGTACATTTTTACTTTGCAGAACTTCATCAACCATGTTTGAACCTAAGATGGATTCCTGGAACTGACTGGGTACCATGAAGAAGGAGGAATGGGACACTCAGGGGATGGAGGAATGGGATACTTCAGAGGGCTGCCCCAAAGACAGATTTTTACAGGATATTTACTTCACCACATTGACTAGGCAGACTCAGGTTTTGACTTCACTTATTAAATTGAAGGTATTCCAACAATGCATTTAAGTACAATGATAGCTCCCAATTAACGCAAGATCTCCCTGGACCACCCTGCTTATAGCAAAGGTCCCTTTATCGCCTTCTCTTGGGGGAAGTGGGGCAGGGTGTGCAGAAGCCAAGCAAGGCCCAGATTCCTGCAGGAGCAGAGAAAAGAGAATGAATATTACTGACGACAGGCTATATTTTCCCTTCGCAGTGGTAATGAGTTCACCAAAAATTGAAGCCCAAGGCCACAGTGTTTCATTGAAATGAGTTCTACATTTCCAGGTCAGTCAAAGCCAGAGCAGAATTTAACTTTGCTCGGTGATAGATAGCAGGTCACCCTCCCCAACAGAACGGGAGAATGGAATCCAACCCGGGGCTGCCGCTGTCTCATCTTTTTCTTTCTTTCTCTCCCCTCCCTCTGCCACTTCTTCCTCCTTCCCGATTCTCTTCTTTGGGAACTTCTTTCCCTCTTGTGGTGCAGGAGTGACTATATAAAGGGAGTGTTTGTATTTTCTCCATTTGAAAGTGGGCTTTGTTGGATGATCTTTGGCCTGCAGCCTCTCACCCAGAACATCACTGTGCTTTCCCTAAAGAGCCCATGGGACCCCATGTATAATCTTTGTTGCATTCAGCCTATGCCCCAAAATAGAGACTGTACCCGTAACACACTGGACCCTCTGCTGCATCTCTCTGTCCCAAAGACGTGTCTGACCTCACTGCCTTACTGAATTGTCAACATTTATAAAATCAAGACATTTTATTGTAAAATTCAGACAACCAGACTCTCTTCAAGCAGATGATCTGGCTTCACTGAGTCTGCACTATTGCAGGCAGCGCTCTCCCAGAACTAAGCAGTCGCTGACCTTTTAAACAGGCACACTCTCCAGTGTGATCAGCTACCTGACTAGCCTAGCTAGCATTTGAGTTTGTAACCCATGCAGTCTAATGTAGCAGCTAAACTCACATGGTGGACAGGCCTAGATCTGATTCCTGACTATAGGTGACAGCTTAGGCCTCTGAGGGTATTGTGGAAGCCATGTAAGAGATCAAATCCCATGTCCACACAGGAGGAAACTCTCAAAATTCTTTTATCTGAAGATAAAACATTTATCTTTACATTTATCTGAACATCTGAATATTCCTGCACTGAGGATTTCTAAAAACAAGCCAACCATAGATTGGTTCTTCGAGATCTTGTCATTTACGGATTAGTGATGTGAAATGACTTCTCTTTCCAAATATACTTATTATATCTGGCCCACCTCCAATGTTCCATGATGTAGCACTGTGAGTGGGCTGTTGCTTTTTCTGTTTAATGCTTGCAAACTCATAGCATGGCCAAGATGATCATTTAGTGGTGAAGGATATAATAACAGGACCAGGTCACCTCATCCACATCACTCCTGGTGTCAGCTTCCTATGATGCAGATTCCATTTCAGATCCCAGCATATGCTCAATAGCACTTACCACACAATCCTAAGGTTGGGGAGGACACATTTCATTGCCAGATACATATTTAAAATGAACAAATTGTTCTCAAGAGACTGTTCATTGGGCCATTTTATTTTCAGGTTGCAAAGGAAATGTTTGTCTGACCAATTTGGAATAAATGTAATTGACCTTTTAAACACAGAACCTGAGTGATTTAGAGAAAAGAGAGAGAAACAGTTCAGCTTAATCCTATTAGGATGAATAACAATGGTGACTCTCCTATAAGACCTTTAGCTAATAAAAGCAGACTGTCCCTTCTAATGGGTATTAAGAGACTGGATATATAGAGATATGAAGATGGAAGAATTAGTAGCAGGAGTCCAGTTACCGTATCCCAGAGTGAGATCATGAGCGAAGCATGACATTGCTAGGCAACGCTGTGCAGTTAAATAAGTTTTCAGTGGCTCAGGGTGGTACACTAGGCAAAAAACAAGATTCTAGAAAAGTGAAGGGAAGAAGGATGGAATTATTTATTTTAATAAGGTAGGGATAGAAGGAACAAAGATATATCACTTAATCACAGCCAAATTTTCAGGGTGTAAAATGTGAATTCTAAAAAAGAATTGTAGAAAAATTGAGTTCCAGGAAAAAACAAACATTCCTTTCACCAAATTAAAGATGATTTTTTTCAAAATGAAGCTGAGAGGTATTACCCAGGTATTATGCTTTATATACATTAGAGTCTCTGTACACTTTTCCAGGTGAAGAAAGTGATTTGCATGGATTAGGAGTTACAAACAGAAGAAGCTGGAATTTTATAAGTTTTTATTTTATATTGGAGTGTAACTGATTTACAGTGTTGTGGTAGTTTCAGGTATACAGCAAAGTGACTCAGTTACACATCCACATGCGTGCATGCTGAGTCGCTTCAGTCATGTCCAGCTCTTTGTGACCCTGTGGACTGTAGCCCTTGAGGCTCCTCTGTCCACGGGATTCTCCAGGCAAAAATTCTGGAGTGGGTTGCTGTGCTTTCTCCAGAGGATCTTCCCAACCCAGGGATCAAACCTGCATCTCCTGCATCTCCTGCATTGCAGGCAGATTCTTTGCCTGCTGAGCCACCTAGGAACCCCCCCACACACTCATACATAGCTATTTTTTCAAATTTTTTTCAAATATGGAAAATTTACATATTATTGAGCAAAGTTCTCTGTGCTGTACAGTAGGTCCTTGTTAGTTATCCATTTTTTTTTGTTATCCAATTTTAATATAGCAGTGTGTACATGTCAATCCCAAACTTCCTAACTATTCCTTCCTCCCTGGTAACCATAACAAGAAGCCAGGATTTGAGTGCCCTCCTGTGAGATTCGAAAGGTCATGCTTTTCCCATTTATTCCATGCTGGTGCTGGGCTCCTCTATTTAAGAATAACTTTTAAATAATTACTCTTAAATATTTATGTAATATAATGTAATGTAAAAATAGGCTTCCCAGGTGGCATAGTGGAAAGAATCCACATGCCAAGGCAGAAGAAGCATGTTCAGCCCCTCATCGGGAAGATCCCCTGGAGAAGGAAATAGCTAGCCACTCCCATATCCTTGCCTGGAAAATACCATGGACAGAGGAGCCTGGTGGGCTGCAGTTCATGGGTTCACAAAGAGTCGGGCACGACTGAGCACACGCGGTGTACACACACACAATGTAAAAAAAACTCTTAAATGTGACTCTAGCTTTCCTGAGCCTTCAGGATTTCCAATATGGCAACATATTTTGTCCTGGAAAACATATTTCTGTGAATAGTTATTATCCATTCATTCAACAAATACTACCTTCTTTCTCCAAAGTGCTATTCTAAGTATGGGAGATACAATGGTGAAAAACTGAATTTCCTGTCCTCCTCTTGGCACTCAGCTTTAAGGGGTTTGAGAGACTAGCAATAAATTAGTTTTTTTTTTTTAAGTTATATTATCTTAGGTGGAGATGTATGCTCTAAAAAAATAAAGCAGGACAAATAAGATGCGGTGCTGCTGCTGCTAAGTCGCTTCAGTCGTGTCCGACTCTGTGCGACCCCATAGATGGCAGCCCACCAGGCTCCCCTGTCCCTGGGATTCTCCAGCCAAGAACACTGGAGTGGGTTGCCATTTCCTTCTCCAATGCATGAAAGTGAAAAGTGAAAGTGAAGTCGCCCAGTCATGCCCAACCCTCAGCAACCCCATGAACTGCAGCCTTCCAGGCTCCTCCATCCATGGGATTTTCCAGGTAAGAGTACTGGAGTGGGGTGCCATTGCCTTCTCCAGAGATTCGGTAGGGTGGGATAAATAACAGAGTGTTCAGAGTCAGCTTTTCTGAGATGTTTTCAATCTACATTCTTTTACCAAGAAAGACTGGCACTTTTTTCTGCTATTATTGTTTTGATCATTTATAAATTCATTTATTCATTTAGCTGTTTGTTTTTGTGCTTCTACTTGAAGGAATCACAAAAATGTATTTCCATTCTAACTTGCCTTGACCTACAAATGCGTTACTCTCCCCAAATGAACATATTGAAACTAGGGTTTCAAATGCTTTGGAAGGACCTGCTCCACTTCAGTCATCACCTCCTAATTGGTGCCTGCTTTCACTCTTACCCACCCACTGTCCAGCTTCTACAGAGCAGTCATGGTCTTTTAAACACACAAATCAAACCATAGCATTCTTCTACATGAAATCCTCTGATGACGTACCATGGAACTTAGATGAAAATCCACCCTTCTGAATGTAGTTCTATGATCTAGCTTCTATCTCTTCTCTAACTTCATCTTACACATTTTCTCTGTGTCTCCTACCCTATTATTTAGGCATTTCTATGATTAAGTACTTTATTGCAACAATGTGATGAGATGTTATTGAGCTCAATATTTGAATGGGTCATTTAAAATTTTTTTTATTTTTAAAATTTACTTTGAAATATATTTGATTTACAATGTTGCTTCAATTCTTCTGTACAGAAAAATGACTCAGTTTTATACACACACACACACACACACACACACACACATATATATATATATCTCTACATGTGTGTCACACACATTCTTTTTTATATTCTTTTCCATTATGGTTTATTTACACACACTGTAATCAAGATTGCCAGGAGAAATATCAATAACCTCAGATATACAGATGACACCACCCTTATGGCAGAAAGTGAAGAAGAACTAAAGAGCCTCTTGATGAAAGTGAAAGAGAAAAGTAACATATGATAGGTAACTTATTCATACCTCCTTATCTATTCTTATTCTACCTCCCAATCTTGCCCCCTCTATTCTTTTATTTCTACCTCTGAGATAATTATTTACTCTGACTCTCTCATATCTACATCTTATCTAAAGTTTTAATACCTGGCTCATCTATCATCTCTTCTGATAAAATCTTCCTTGATTCTCCCACAGGAATAGAAGTTCTTCCTCATCTCTCACATGGTATATATATATCTAACTTTCCAACTTGTATTGTAATTTTCTGTATATATCTTATTTTTTCTACCCAGTCCATAAGTTCCTTCTATTAGGCAGAGGAAATGATAGCTGTTGTGTAAAACAATCCCATGATCTCAGTGTTTTAACAAAATAAATATTTGCTTGTGACTCATATCACAATTCAGCGTGATTCAGTAAGAATAGAGTTGGGGGGGAGGGTGGAGGAGATTCTGCTTTTCTTGGTCACTAAGGATTCCAGGCTGCTCCTTCCCTGACACAGCCACCCCTTAAGGCCTTGGGATCCTCCACTGGAGCCTCTGAATCTGTCTGATAGCAAGGAAAGGAAAAGAGGACAGAGAAGCTGTACTCACCCTAGGCAGCGTTGGTCTCATTCATGAGGAGTGGTTGCATGGTTGTACAGGTGAGCTAGGAGGGTAAGTTGGCAGTGTGCACAGGAAGAAGAGGAAATGTCTTTGATGAGCATCTAGCCGGTCTCTGCCACAGTGCCCAATTACAGTTTCAATTGGAATCCCCCAAAGACCTACCTTAATGCCTTGAACAATTGAATATTTTTAGTATATACCCCTAAAAGGGGTAAAATTAACATGGTGAGAGCATTCTGTGATGAAACTTTCTTTCCATATCCTCCAGTCTTTGCTTCCCTCATCATCTTCGAGATTCCCCACTCTTCTACTTGAAAAAAAAAAAAAAAAAAGAATTATAGACATCTGGTTAATTATGCCCTCCTGTTATCCTGTTGGAGAAGGCAGTGGCACCCCACTCCAGTACTGTTGCCTGGAAAATCCCATGGATGGAGGAGCCTGGTAGGCTGCAGTCCATGGGGTCGCTAAGAGTCAGACACGACTGAGTGACTTCACTTTCACTTTCTTCTTTCATGCATTGGAGAAGGAAATGGCAACCCACTCCAGTGTTCTTGCCTGGAGAATCCCATGGACGGAGAAACCTGGTAGGCTGCAGTCCATGGGGTCACACAGAGTTGGACATGACTGAAGTGACTTGGCAGGCAGCAGCAGTTATCCTGTTACATATGAGCGATATAGAGTCAGCACCATATACAAAAATTCCCTGACCCAGGTCATTTTCTCTTGTACCTGCCCATGGTGCCTGAGATGTATATATTGGAGTCAATTGCTTGTATTATGATATCTTCAGCCAAAATCACACATGTTATATTTCTACGAATTACCAAAGTATAATGAAATTAAAATGTAATTAAAAATCAACTTTAAAACTATATATAACATTTAAATACTACTAACTAACTCTTCAGCAAAGGGGAAAGCATGAAAAAATTTCAAAAAATTTAAGCAGAATAGCAATAAAATGCTATATATATTTGTGAAATGTAGTTAAGGAAGGGCCTGGAGGAAAATGTATAACTCTGAATATATTGACCAATAAATAAGACATATGACAGAAAGGAGATAACCAGGATGTTAAAATGGACAGTCCATAATATTGAAAAGTGAAAGTCACTCAGTTGTGTCTGAGTCTTTGCAACCCCATGGACTATACAGTCCATGGAATTCTCCAGACCAGAATAATGGAGTGGGTAGCCTTTTCCTTCTCCAGGGGATCTTCCCAACCCAGGGATTGAATCCATGTCTCCCGCAGGCGGATTCTTTACCAGCTGAGCCACAAGGGAAATCCCCTAATATTGAAAGAGGGCTACAATGGATAAGGTTGTATCGTGTATGAGTGCCCCATAAGCCACACAATGGAAAGTGGATGGGCATGAACAGTCTTGCTCTAAAGAGCTGTGTGCCAAGGTGAAATGTCCTCCAACAAGAAGTTGTGGGGTGTATTTCTCAGAGTATAACTAGGAAGGGATGCACCATGTGATAGCAAAGTACCCATGACCAAAAACCAGAGCAGTAGGAAGAACCTTTAAAGCTCTGAAAAACATACAGAGGTAACCCCATGAAAGTCAACATTCAGACCCTTGTTCCCTAGAAGGAACCACCAGCCAAGACAAAGTTAAAACATCATATAAGTAAAAAACATTTGTTTTGGTTTCTAGTATGTAAACTGTCCTTCCATTTTACAACACTAGAGACATTAAAACTAAAATAATAATGAAGGAGAAATGAAAAGGCAAAAGACCTTCCTCCCTACTCAGACTTAGCCTGATGAAAATCAAGGCTGTCAAGAGGGTGAACACCTGACTGGTGTGAGGCTAAATTTTAAATTACAGTAAGTAAGACTGGACTTTTTAATACATGAGAGTGACCAGGAAATGATGAGAACTGCCTGAGACCATCCTAAAGGCTGAGACAGGAAGACTTGGCAGAAAATGTTTGACAGAAGCAATTGAAAAGAATAATAAAACTGCTTTATGCTTGTATCCTGCAGAAATCAGATTGTTCAGTGAACTAGATTTTATTAAAGACAAATCATCTAAGTATTCAATTTAAGAACTAAAAAAAAATTGCAAATGAGATAAACAGGAAAAGATAAACCCAAAGAGATAAACAGGAAGTAATAAAAATGTTAGAAATTGATGAAATAAAGAAAAAGAGAGGAAAAATACATTATTAACCAAACCAAGAGCTGGTTCTTTGAAAAGAATAACAGAATACAAAAAAAGTAATTGGATAGTTTGTTTGGGAGGAAAGATGCAATTAAACAATTAAAAAGAGGAGACAACTACAAAAAATAAGAGATTTTTAAAATTATGAAAAACACTATAAACAACCATATTTAATTACATTTTAAAAATCTAGATGAAATTATAAGTGATGCTGGGGAAACTGGACAATTACATGTAGAAGAATGAGATTAGAGCATTTCCTCATACCATATACAAAAACAAACTCAAAATGTATTAAAAGACCTAAAAGTAAGACTTGAAACCATAGCATTCCTAGAAAAGAACATAGGCAGAACACACTTTGACATAAATTGTAGCAATAATTTTTTGGATCTGTCTCCTAAGGCAAAAGAAATAAAAGCAAAAATAAACAAGTGGAACCTAATTAAACCTAAAAGCTTTTGCACAACAAAGGAAATCATTGACCAAAACAAAGACAAATTACTGAATGGAAGAAAATATTAGCAAATGGTATGATCTATAGGGGATTAATATCCTCAAATAAATATTAATAAATAGCTCATACAACTAATATCAAAAAGCAAAGAATTCAATTAAAAAATGGGCAGAAGATCTGAACAGATATTTTCCCCAAAGAATACATACAATGATGCTCAACATCACTAATCATCAGAGAGATGCAAGTCAAAAATCACCTCACACCTGTCAGAATGAGTATCATCAAAAACTCTACAAATAACAAATGTTGGCAAGGATATGGGAAAAAAAGGGAATCATACTACACTGTGGGTGGGATTGCAATTTGGTGCAGCCACTACAGGCATAGTATGAAGTTTCCTCAAAACACTAAAAATAGAGCTTCTGTATGATCCAGCAATTCCACTCCTGGGTATATATCCCTCAAAAACCAAAAACACTAATTCAAAAAGATACATGCACCCCAGTGTTCACAGCAGCATTATTTATAGTACCCAAGTACGGAAGCAACCTAAGTGTCCACCAACAGATGGATGAATAAAGAAGAGGTGGTACATATATATACAACTGGAATCTTACTCAGCCATAGAAAGAATGAAATGCTGTCATTTGCAACAATGTAGATGAAACTAGAGAGTATTATGCTTAGCAAAGTCAGACAGATAAAGACAAATACGCTAGGTTATCTCTTATAGGTTAAATCGAAAAATAAAACAAATGAATATATATAAAAAGACAGAGACAGATTCATATTTATAGAGAACAAACTAGTGGTTACTAGTTGAGAGAAGGAAGGAGGAGGAGCAAGATAGGGACATGGGAGCAAGAACACAAAGAACTAGGTATAAAATAAGTAATCAATATGGAAATACAGCACAGGGAAATATAACTGTTATTTTATAATAGCTTTAAATAAAGGAGAGTCTATCAAAAATATTGAAGAACTATGTTGTATACTAGAAACAAATATAATGTTGCAAATCAATTACACTACAATTTTTTAAAAATTGCTCTCCAAAGAAGTATATTAGAAATATCCAGATGTGGAGTTATATAACTCAAAGCAAAAGAAGTAAAACTCTTAATTCAAACTTACTGGATAGCTGATAATACACGTAAAAAATGCTGGCATTTATAGATACTGGCAAGACTTGAGATTTGAATTTTGAATTGACCATATGATTATATTAATACAGACAAAATTTTAAAGCAAAAAATTCATTAAAAGCCTAAAAGAAGTCAATTACCAAAAAAAAATCTATATTAAATTACTAAATATTCTGGAAAAGATGCAAAATGTCAAATAGGCATATGATGAAATAGAGTATATTAATATACCAAAATCACCAAAGAAATTTATGATAATCATTTTAAAAACTTCCCATCTTCTACAATCTCTCCCAAACATCTCAGACCCAGATAGTTGCATTAGTGAGAAACTTTAAAGAAATAGATAACCATCATGTACTCAAGTTCTTTCAGAAAATGTAAAAGCAATAACATTTATTCAGCCCATTTTATTTATTTACTCTGGCCACACCACACCACATACGGGGATCTTAGTTTTCTGAAGACCAGGGATTAAACCCATGCCCCTGCCATGGAAGTGCAGAGTCTTAACCACTGGATCATCAGGAAGTCTTATTCAGTCCATGTTAAAAGCTAGTCTAACAGGATAACATCTATATTTAAACCATATAAAGCTTTCATAATAAGGAAAGAAAATTTAAGCCAATTTTATTTGCAAGCATGTATGCAAAAACCTTATTTTATGCTAACTAAATTTAATTGCGTGCTTAAAAAAATTAAGACAAGCAGGGTTTACTTCATAAAGTCTTAGTTGGCTAAATATCAATCAAAATGTAATTTACTACATGATACATTAAAGAAGGCGATTCTTACAGTCACTTTAATAAAGAAAAGCCATTTGATAAAAGTAAGCAGTACTCTGTGACAACCTGGAGGGTTGGAGTGGGGAGAGAGGTGGGAGGGGGTTAAGGAGGGAGGGGACACATGTAAGCCTATGGCTGATTCATGTTGATGTGTGGCAAAAAACATCACAATATTGTAATGTAATTATCCTCCAATTAAAATAAATAAATAATTTTTTAAAAATAAGACACTCTTGATTTATAAAACCCTCTTAGAAAATGAGAAATAGAAACTGCTAACTTGATATAAATGATGATAATAGCCTGCCAAAAGCTAGAGCAAACATCATACATAGTGTGAAATGTTAAATTTACATCTTTTGAGGTTGAGAGAAGACAAGGGTATATGTTATGGTATCAATTGTTTAATACGGTGTTAGAGATTCTGAGTAACACAATAAGATAGCATACAAAGAGAGAGAGAAGGAGAAAGAGATTATAAAGGAGAATACAAAGCAATTACCAACTTTAATGCATAAAAAATGATATTATTTACCTGAAAAAAAGAATATCAAGAGACAAATCATTAGAACTAATAAGATTTGATCAAAGTACCCAGAGACAAAATCAATTCCCTGAAACCAGTAGCATTCTTCTTTATCGGTAATAACCAGCTAATGACATGGCAATTAAAAAAAAAAAAATCTAGGAATGAAATCAAAAAAACTGTTCCAGATTTTGTGGGAAAAAAATGTTTAACTTTTTTAGATGATTTTGCCCACCTCTCCAAAAAATTTCAATAAATACTAAAGTATACTTGATTCATGGAGATGGCAGCACTGCAAACATGGAAACTCCACCAAATGACATATCAATTTAATGTATTTCCAAAACAAATAACACTGAGAAATTAAATTTATTCTAAAAATTTTAATGAAAAATAAACATCCATGAACCAATACATGTTAGCCAATAACTAACAAGTCATACTTGTCCAAGTGTGGTCCTAGCAGGGACTTAACAAATAGAAAAAATATGGTAGAAAACCTAGAAACAGATCCACTAATATGAGACTCTACAAATAATAGAGATGGCATAAAAGATCAGTGGGAAAAAATAAATCACCCAGAAAATGATGCCAAGGAAAAAAACGTCATATTTTTCACTTTACATATTACATAAAAGCTAAAATCTGAATAGACTAAACATCTAAATGAGAAAGGTGAAAGTATAAAATGATATAAATTGAAGTAGGAGATTAGTTTTGCTACTTTGGGACTAGGGAAGAATTTCTTTAAAAAGACTCCAAAATTTCAGGCCATGAAAAGAAACTAATGAAATTATACAAAATAAAGAATTTTGTTTAGTGAACATCATTGTCAAAGTTAACAGATGGGTGGCAGACTGAGAGAAGATATTTGTAATATCAAAATCTGACAAGAGTTTAACACACAAAGTATACGAAGAACTCCAGAAAATCAGCAAGAAAACGATAAGAAACACAATGCCTAAATGGCCAAAAGTGAAACCTACACAGTTCATAGAAAGAGATTCAAAATGATTAAGATTAAGTAAATAGGTCTTCAATCTCACTAATAGTCAAAAATATTCTGAAGACAATAATAATATACTAAATGTTGTTAAAAGGAGGGTAACCTGGTATATTCACTATGAAAAGCTATGTAGGTTATAATTTAGCAGTCCATTCCTGAGTAAAAAGGCCAAAGGAATTTCCAAACCAAGGTCAACATGACTACGTGTCCAAATGGGATAACAAATACAATGCTACCCTATTTCTAGCATAAGAAAACTGACATTTCAGAACAGTGCCCATGGCCGTGACAGTTCACCTCTGTGGTCACAAATACTGGATTTGTTCTCCTTTCAACAAACCAAATACTCTACATGGAAAAACTTTACAGTCTCATATATTCATGATACCAGTGTTTACATCAGTCAGAATAGGATAGATTTTTTTTCATAGTAACATTTTCCAAAACTTATTGGCTTATAAATAGTAATGTTTACTTTTCATCTGTGCTGTTTGTACACTGTGGTGCGATGGCTCTGATCATAATCATTCTGACACCAGGACCCAAGCTGACAGAGCAGGAATTAACTGGAACATTACTGATCATAGCAGAACCACAAGTACATAAGACAAATATCTCCACCAGGAAATGATATGTGTCACTTCCGCTCACATTCCATCCACCAACGTGATTCACATGATTGAGCTCAACATAGTGGAGAAGAACAGTCCTCCAGAAGACAGTCAGTTAATGTCGATTAACAGTCATGGTCTACTATAGTGAATGTTCACTGCACCACTATTCATAGTGGTCAGGAGCTTGTCTAGCTACCAAAAAGGGGGATGAATGAAAAATATATGACATACACATCTGTTGTTTTATGTAGCCCTTAGAACTGATAATACATTTCAGTATACCAGCAAGGATAAATTTATCTAAGTACTAAGTTCAGATTTTAAAAAGAAGCAATCAGAAATTAAATGTATAACATAATATACATAATATAGTGGTTGTTAAAAAACACATTAATGAAAAAACAGTTACTTTTTCAAGGAAAAAACATATATCCCCATAAATATGTGGAAGTTCAATTGGAAGAAAATACAATACATACGTTAGAGTGGGGTGGGTATATATGAAGGATGGGGGAATTTTTAAGTGGATATTGGGGAAATCAAGTTGATATTAAGTGATTCATATAAAAATAACAAAATAAAAAATAATGCCTTACAATGATTGATGATGGTGTGCCATGTACTAAATATGATCAACTCAATTCTGTTCAATAGGTGTTCACTTCAAAAGAATTCTGGATCCTTTTCAAATATAAATGTGACTTGAAAAAGATAATTTATTAAATACTATCTGTATGTATACATTCTTTATAATAAACTAGCTGTTGTGTTTTTGTCTTCATCAGACACTTAAGGAAATGATACAGGGTAACACAGAGGTGTTTTTAACAGGGGATAGATCATAAAAATGCCTGGTACAGGGGCAATGTCTAATAAATTGGTATCATTTTTATGCATAGAGCACTTTGCTGTGTGTATGTTATCTTACTTAATCATTATTTCACAGTAAAGGATTTTAACTACAATTTCATATAGAAAGAAACTAATGAGAGTAGGTAACTGAATTGTTCCAAATTTACAATAATAGCAAAACATCCAGGTTATAACAGAAATTTCTGACTTGTGAATTCTTTTATTTCAGCTTTATTGGGGTAAAATTGACAATTAAATTTTAAGACATAAAGTATCAATCATGATGATTTGATATATGTATACATTGTGAAAAGATTTCTCCTATCTACTTAATTAACACATCCATCACTACACACATTCACACACACATATATATATGGTGAGAACACTTAAGTTCTACTCCCTTCAGTTCAGTTCAGTTCAGTCGCTCAGTCATGTTCGACTCTTTGCGACCCCATGAATCGCAGCACACCAGGCCTCCCTGTCCATCACCAACTCCCAGAGTTCACCCAGACTCACGTCCACCAAGTCGGTGATACTATCCAGCCATCTCATCCTATCTCATCCTCTGTCCTCCCCTTCTCCTCCTGCCCTCAGTCCCTCCCAGCATCAGGGTTTTTTCCAATGAGTCAACTCTTCACATGAGGTGGCCAAAGTACTGGAGTTTCAGTTTTAGCATCAGTCCTTCCAATGAACACCCAGGATTGATCTCCTTTACGATGGACTAGTTAGACCTCCAAGGGACTCTCAAGAGTCTTCTCCAACATCACAGTTCAAAAGCACCAATTCTTTGGTGCTCAGCTTTCTTCACAGTTCAACCTTCACACCCATACATAACCACTGGAAAAACCATAGCCTTGACTAGACAGAACTTTGTTGGCAAAATAATATCTTTGCTTTTTAATATGCTATCTAGGTTGGTCATAACTTTCCTTCCAAGGAGTAAGTGTCTTTTAATTTCATGGCTGCAATCACCATCTGCATTAGCAAATTTCAATTATACAATACAAGGTTATCAACTATTAGCACCTATCAAAATTCCAATGGCATTTTTTACAGAAATAGGAAAAATAATAGTAAAATTTGTACTAAACCGCAAGAGGCCCTGAACAGCCAAAGCAATATTGAGATCAAAATGAGAGGCATCACATTTTCCTCAAACTATATCACAAAGCTAAAGAAATCAAAACAGTATAATACTGTAACAGAATAGATAGCCCAGAAATAAACCCATGCACATATTATAAATTAATTTATGGAAAAAGAGCCAAGTAATATGCAATAGAGAGAGGAGAGTTCAGATGGTAAAGAATCTGCCTGCAATGCAGAAGACCAGGGTTCATTCCCTGGGGTGAGAAGATCTCCTGGAGAAGGGAACGGCAACCCACTCCTGTATTCTTGCCTGGAAAACCCATGGACAGAGGAGTCTGGTGGGCTACAGTCTATGGGGTCACAAAGAGTGGGACACAACTGAGCAACTAAGCATGTTAAGCACGTAAGTCTCTTTAATAAAGGGTGTTGGGAAAACTGGACAGGATTCATTTCGATATTTGGCAAAACTAATACAATATTGTAAAGTTTAAAAATAAGATCAAATTAAAAAAAAAAAAAAAGAATAAAACTGGATCTTTGCCTTACAACACACATAGCAATCAACTCAAAATGAATTAAAGAGTCAAATTTGAGACTTAAAACTATAAAGTTCCTTGAAGGAAACATAGGAGTAAGCTCCTTGACATTGGTCTTGATGATCATATTTTTACGTTCAACACCAAAAAGTAAAGGTAACAAAAGCTAAACTAAACAAGTGGGACTACAATGAACCAACATGTGAATTCATGCATAATTTTCATTTGATTCTTAACACTCGGTCTAACACCAGAAAAAGAATTCTTTGTGCTTCCAAGGAGAACGTGGTTTGAGTTTTGTATTATAAGTCTCTAAATAGCCCTCGATCCTCTTTTTTATTAACTCTCAAGTATTTACCTCAAAGACAGTCCACCTATGGCCTGGACGGACATAGAAACACTTTCTGCATTGTCTGAAAATACAGTTTGCTCTGGTGCGGCTTCCCACAGGCACAGTACAGGCATCGCAGTTAAGTACTTCACATAGCTCAAATACTGCCACACCTTAATAGAGGGGAAAAAAAATTGTTTGCTACAAAACTTTAAAGGTACACAGCCAAACTTTTTCAATAGATAAGAAAATGTTTTGCTTCAACAGAGATAAACATCTTTAAGGCAACATCTACAATTAAATGTTAAATTAAGTGGACCAGGCAAATAACTATAGAATGGCATACAATTTGCAAGGAATAAAAGATATTGTGTAATGTCAAATGGCAATGCAAGAAAGAATAGGTATTTCCTTGAATTATGAATATATAAGAAAGTAAGGTCAAGACAATAAACAATTACACTCACGTAGCCACACCATGCTAAGAAATAACTGCAAAACAGTAGATACAACTTATTCCCTTTAAGTCTGCCACTGAAATCTGTAACATTTAAAAGAAAAACTTGTAAAACCATTTTTCTAGACCAGGAGTAGGAACACCACAGTCCATGGTTTGTTTTGTAGGGCCTGCAAGCTGAGAAGGATTTTTATATTTTTAAGGATTTGTTGAGAAGGAAAAGATGGAAAAGGAAGAGGAGAAGAAAGAAAAGTGACAGAGACCAATATATGGCTTACAAATTAGAAGATATTTAGTACCTAACACTTCAGTAAAAGAAGTCTGCTGGTATCTATTCAAAATCATGCAGAACTGGCATGTTTCTGCTTGGCAAGGTATAACATGAAACCCCAGAAGACTAACACAGTTGTATAGTATCTCTTGCGCAAAAGACAGGGTAACAATCTATAGTGAATTAACTTGTTTACTTGTTTACTATGGTTTATGGCTGCTTTTGAGCTATAACAGCAGAGCTGAGTAGTTATAACAGAGACATTATGGCCTGCAAAGGCTAAATAATTAATTATTTGATAACTTAAAGTTTGCCAACTCTTTAACACAGAACAGTGAGAAGACTCTTACCACTTACTATGTAATGAATGACCTCTGACTCCTCAGAACTGAGGGACACAAAAGGTTTTTCCAAAAGTCTTTTAAACCATGATGGCTAAATTTCCTTTCATGGTTTTACCCTTCTAGCTTCTCGTGTTCTGTGCTCCATCTTGTTCCTCTTTCTTTGCTACTGAAAATATAAATAGTTGTAAAGGCAGAAACCCTGTTAACCCAGACACCAGACCTGTTGATCACATGGTTGGTAAAATTCAATCAGACTATTTCTACCTCAGACAATAACTGACTAAGATTCTTTAGTTAAAACATTTTATGAATAAGACTTAAGTTGAATAATTCCACTGTAGATAAGTTGGTGTAAGCATATTGAGAAAAATACTATAAGAAATAACTAACTTTTCTACAAGGGTTTTGTTAAGGACATTGTCATTTGTTGTATCAGGGCTTCCCTGGTGGCTCAGTGGTAAAGAATCCACCTGCCCATGCACGAGACACAGGTTTGATCTCTGATCTGGAAAGATCCCACATGCTGCAGAGGAACTAAGCCCGTGCACAACTACTGAGCCTATGCTCTACAGCTCAGGAGCTGCAACTACTGAACCCATGTGCCCTGAAGCCCATGCTCAGAAACAAGGGAAGACACCTCAGAGAGAAGTCTATGCATAGCATCTAGAGTGCAACCCCTCACTCTCAGAAACTAGAGAAAAGTCTGGGCATCAGCGAACACCCAGCACAGCAAAACACAAATAAAATAAATAAAGCTATTTTAAAAAGTCATTTTAAATATATTATTACATTAGGGAATATCTCCTTTAAGGGAGTTGTGTGAGGATGCTTGAGAAAATGTCTCAGAATTTGGCAACTGGCATGATTTTATTGTGAGGACAAAGTGTATACAGTAACTGATTGTTCCATTTATCAATTTGTTCCCTCTCAGCTCTAAATTCACCCTTCATCGCCTGCTTTGCCAAAATGGATATGGGCCCTTTAAACATGTTTCCTTCGCCAACTGGCACGTTGTTAAGCCTTATCAATAGCTGGCACTGGAGGGACACCGCAGGGGGAAGGGTTTTGCTCTCAAGTTCTTGTGTGTTCTCTCGGGAGGCTCCTGGAGAAGGGCGTGTAGTTTCCTTAGTGCCCAGCAACTATAGCAAAACTCTTGCCACTAACTGTGTAATGACCTTTTTTATAATGCTCAGCCTCTTCTTCGCCAGAGTCCTCAGCATGTACAACTTCTCCAGTGTGCGCCAGCCAGAAGGACCCGCTCGCCAGTGGCTTCTCCCTGCATCCCTCTCAAGCTGTGGGGGTGAGACACCTTCCCATGTGCAACTCTCCTGGTGTTCTGGAGAACAGATTTTTCTGTCAATTTTCAAAGGGCATATTTCCAGCAGCACACTGAGCACCCATAGAGCCACAGCAGCCCTCTCCACAAGGACTAGATCTCAGTCCTGCCTGGGATAAAGAAGGAGCTATCTTCCTTCGGTTCTCTATGTCAGCCCTACGGGTAGTGTCTGCTCCCTATATCTGCTATTCCTATATTCTTTGGGCATCTTCTTTTATTCATACAACCCAATGCCTTTTTGCTCCAACTTCTAGGCAGAATTAATAATTCTTTGTATTAAACTTTCTCTATTAAAATGACTCTGTGCTTTCTCTCTTCACTGGACTCAACTAACACACTAATTGTTTCTCTTACATATTTGGGTACTGGAAAATTCAGAGTTAAAATACCCATGCACATGTATGGGTATCCACTTACATATATTCACTTACACACTCATATAATGTACAATTTAATATATTAAAATGTTTTCTTTTATATCTGGTAATATGGACTTTCCAGGTGGTGCTAGTGGTAAAGAACCCGCCTATCAATGCAGGAGACTTAAGTGACGCAGGTTAGATCCCTGGGTCGGGAAAATCCCCTAGAGGAGGGAACAGCAACCCACTCCTGTATGCTTGCCGTCAGAGTCCCATGGATAGAGCAGCCTGGTGGGCTATAGTCCAAGGGACTGCAAAGAGTTGGACACGACTGAAGCAACTTAGCACACATACACGCATCTGGTATTATATTCTACACTCTGTAGAGAAAGGAATTAATTGAATACTATTCATGTACTTCCTATGATATATTACATGATACAAGTATTAAATTACTAAACAAACAAATACACCAGAGAAGCTGTGCTAAATATAATTAATTATAAACATATTAGTATATTCTTAGTTTTGACCACCGATCCCTGAAAAGTTGATAATCCATTGATGACTGTTTAAGGATTTTAGTCCTGCCTCTAGGTTTGCTGCACTGCACAGTTGGCTCTTGTGCCTTGAAATCTGGATTCATTAAAGTCTTCTGACTCACTGCCGCGGCTCTTTCTAACACTGAGCGCACATATGCTCTCAGCACCCGCGTTGTGCCGGTGGCACCTGCTATGGCTGCCTTGACTACAGCCTTCTCATCTGCGCGAGCAGTTCTGCTTCCTGCAGGAAACCCTGCCACTTAGACAGGAGAAGGAACGGATTTCTCTAAGAATGCTGAGAAAAAAAGCATCAGCAACAAATAAAGTAAACATTCTTCTTTGGTGTTCCTTGCTTCTCCTTTTGATATACACCTAGGCTATGAGAAAGGAGCCATCTCTCAAAGCTTTAACTGTTTTACTGATGACCCTTTAGGAAAGGAGGTACCAAGAAATCTTTTAAGATCACCGAATTCAGCAGTAGTATAGTTGGAAGATCTACATCTTGCGCCTGGGAGAAGACATCAGGAGAGTAGGGGAGTCCTGAATATGTCTATGTCTACCTCTAAGTCATCAGTTAAAACTAAGTGCTAGCTTATGACCACGGAGAAGGCAATGGCACGCCACTCCAGTACTCGTGCCTTGAAAATCCTATGGATGGAGGAGCCTGGTAGGCTGCAGTCCATGGGGTCGCTAAGAGTCAGATACGACTGAGCGACTTCACTTTCACTTTTCACTTTCATGCATTGGAGAAGGAAATGGCAACCCACTCCAGTGTTCTTGCCTGGAGAATCCCAGGGATGGGGGAGCCTGGTGGGCTGCTGTCTATGGGGTCACTCAGAGTCGGACACGACTGAAGTGACTTAGCAGCAGCAGCAGCTTATGACCAAGAATGTGCATATGAATCTCAGCATTTTAAATATCTAAAGTTGGAAACTATATGTTCTACACTAAACAATTATTAGAGTAAGCCATGGTTTCTCCCCATAATATACAAACATGCCATTATTAAAACTGAGGTCACAGAAGATTATTGAATGACATGAAGAAATGATTTCCTATATTATTACATTTAAATAAAAGCTGTTATGAGGCAGTGAATATAAATTTTATTTTTAAGCATATGTATACCTGAAGACACCCACATGTACCCAGACACCCTTGTAACAGGTGAATAAAAAAAATGTGATGGTTGTTTTCTCAGGGTTATAGAATGACGAGTGACTTGTACTACCTTGCTTGTGCTTTTCTGAAACCTTAAAATTCTCTGTAATAAAGTTTAATTCTTTACATAATTAGAAAAAAAAAACACTCATTTTTTAAAAGGCACAGAAATGACTGAAATAGCCAAAATTTCAAATTCAGGGAATACCTATAATCCCAGATATAGTTATGGAATAGAAGCATTTCATTGTTTGGTTTTCTTGGTATTTATTTTTAAAAATACTTTCTGATCAAGATTAATTGCTGATCTCGTCAAAACAGGGAGCAAAAAGTAATCTCTAGAATCAAGACTTTTAATTAGTTGGCTTCAGTGAATCAGTTATTCAACAAGATATACCTTTGAGCTTATAGTCAGCATGGAGATGCTTTTAACCAATAGATGCATGGATAGATTAGATAGATAGTTGATAGAATATAGATGGGATATATAGATAGATAGATATAACTGGATGATAGATGGATAATGTCTAACAATATATTTGTCACGAATTTAAAGAAAAGGAAATTAATGTTTTTAAAAGACTCATCTCCTCCATGCAGACAGTGTTGCATTTGCCTAACCAGAGATTTTCTTGACATGTGAAAGTGAGATAAAAGCAGCCAATCTTAGAAAGTGAAAGTGAAGTCTCTCAGTCGTGTCTGACTCTTTGCGATCCCATGGTCTGTAGTCTACCAGGCTTCTCTGCCCATGGGATTTTCCAGGCAAGAGTACTGGAGTGGGTTGCCATTTCCTTCTCCAGGGGATCTTTCTGACCCAGGGATCAAACCCAGGTCTCCTACATTGCAGGCAGACACTTTACCCCCTGAGCCACTGCTGGTGCTGCTGCTGCTAAGTCGCTTCAGTCGTGTCCGACTCTGTGCGACCCCATAGACGGCAGCCCACCAGGTTCCCCCCCGTCCCTGGGATTCTCCAGGCAAGAACACTGCAGTGGGTTGCCATTTCCTTCTCCAATGCATGAAAGTGAAAAAATAAAGTGAAGCTGCTCAGTCGTGTCCGACTCCTAGCGACCCCATGGACTGCAACCCACCAGGCCCCTCCGTCCGTGGGATTTTCCAGGCAAGAGTACTGGAGTGGGGTGCCATTGCCTTCTCCACTGAGCCACTAGCCAATCTTAATTGAGTACATATTATGAAATGCTAGATATTCAGTAAAACAGTTTAATGATAGTTAACATGTTATTATATAATATATTATATATTGTTATAAAATGACAGTATATCACAAAGTAATATATACTATGTAGTAATTTACTAACAATAATAAAGATAAAAATATTGCTACCATTACTACTGCTACTATTTTTTAAGTATTATAATATGCCAGGCATTTTGAAAAGCACTTAATCAATACCATTGTATTCTATTCATTGTAGTGCTCTCAACTTTCCTATGAGGTAGACATCGCTATTTTCAGAAGAGGAAACAGAAGATCAGAGAAATTGTCTTGCTGAAAATCGCAAGTAACTGTAGTATTTACATGAAGATATTTTTACAAACAGTTCGTATAATTCAATATTAAAAAACAAACAATCCAACCAAAAATGGGTAGACCTAAATTGACATTTCTCCAAAGGTGACATACAGATGGTCAATCTTTTCATGGCCATCTTTTCATGGCACATGAAAAGATGCTCAACATCACTAATTATTAGAGAAATGCAAATCAAAACTCTAGTGAGAAATCACCTCATACCAGTCAGAATGGTCATCATCAGAAAGTTTGCAAATAATAAATGCTGGAGAGGATGTGGAGAAAAGGGAACCCTTCTACACTGTGGCTGGGATAGTAAACTGGTGCAGCCATTATGGAGAACAGTCTAGGGGGTTCTTTAAAAAACTAAAAATAGAGCTACCATATATCCAGCAATCCCACTTGTTGGCAAACATCAGGGAAAATCTCCAGTTCAAAAAGATACTTGCATCCCAGTGTTCATAGCAGTAGCAGCACTATGTACAATAGCCAAGATATGCAGAAACTTAAGGGTCCATCAACAGATGAATGGATAAAGAAGATATGGAATATATATATACAATAAAATATTACTCAGCCTTTAAAAAAAATGAAATGAAACCATTTGCAGCAACATGCATGACCCAAAAGAATATCATATATGGAAAATAAGTCAGAGGACCACAAATATAATACAATATCACTTATATGTGGGACCTAAAAAGAGATACAAATAAACTTATTTACAAAACAGAAAGATTTTTACAGACATAGAAAACAAACTTATGGTTACCAAAGTAGAGAGGGTTGGGGGAGGGATAAATTAAGAACGTGTGATTAATAGATACACACTACTGTGTATAAAAATAGATAAACAATAAGTCTTACTGCATAGCACAAGGAACTATATTCGATATCTTATAATAACCTATAATGGAAAAGAATCTGAAAAAGTATCTATATCTTTATAGATATCTTTATAGCTACTGATTTTCACATGGTTTAATGCCTTGGGCTAGCCTAGAAGATACTGCAACTAGGCACTTGGGTTTCTTAAGCCCAGGGATGTAAGGATCATCAGCAGAAATGAGCTATTAAGGATTCTATCAACATTGAGTGAACTAACAAGAGAATGAGACAAAGGGAAAATGGAATGGAAAATAGAATCAGCTTCTACTCTTATTTTCTGGGTCCATGGAGGCTAGGGAGGGGTAGTGGTTTTTGTAATTATTTTGGACCCTAGCACTGATAGCATAGCATTATGTGGGCATGAATTACTTTGTGAAGTCAGAAGTCTCTTTGAGAGATAGCTGTAGATAACTCTATTCAAAGCAGTGACCAGCATAAACGTTATTGTTGAATGAAAACTCTGAATGCAGTTAGAATTCACAAATTTCAGTGGCTAATTTTCTTTTTAATATCCATGTAAAAGAACAAATCACTGGATTGACAACTAGAAAACTATAATTCTAGGGCATTTCTATATATTGCTGCAACTTTCTTGGTCTTCATATTCTTTCTCCATCAAGTGGTAGTATGTAGACTTTATAGACTTTTTACAAAATGCCAATGACATAGTAAGTTTGGAAACAATTTAGACAGCACTAAAGACTGTGGGATGTGTCATATGGAACATGTGTCAATATGAAAGACACTTCTTATTATCAATTTCTTCAATAGAGGTCAACTTTTCAAATAACTTTTATTCGAGTTTTTCTTTTCTTATTACAAAAGTAATGTATCTTCATGGCTCAAAGTGTCAAAGTTACAGGAAAAATAATTATAAGTCCTCTATGTAATGATGGGTTGGAGCTGCCTAATACCAGTTTGTGAAAGTCAATTGTTTGTTTCTCTTCCAAATTATATGTTCAGTGATACTGTGTTGGTAGCCTGAAATCAATCATGATGAGATTATTTACACCATGGAAATTGGCAAACGTTACAAAGCTGGGCTTTTCTGACCAGTTGTTAAGCATTTATTAATGAACCACTGTCCACAATCTTTGGACTTAATCAGTTTGGTGAATCTTAAATCAGATTGCTATCCGTAAGTCAAAAATTGAAGAGATTCCAAAGAAGAACCAGACAGTCTGCCTTTAGCATGTCAGCCTCCAACAGAGTATAAACAGCATCTGTATAAGCAATGAAGAAACATGCTTTATGAGCCCTAAAGACCTGTATTGGCTTAGTCCCTTGCATTCCTTAGGCATGTGAATGAGTCGTACAATCCATGTGCTCTTTCTTTCATCCTCCTCTCATTCTTCCTTTCCTTCTTTTCTTCCCCTCTTCCCTTCTCCCTCCTTCTCTTCCTTTTTCCTTCCTTCCTTCCTCCTTTCTTTTTTGAATTCTAACCACTAAATGCCAGCGCTTACAGATTTTCAGATCCTTTGCTTGTTCGCAAGTTGTGTCATTAGTCTTTTATTCTTAATGAGAGCATTTCAGATCTTTGCACTGATGGTCAAGAAGTAAGGTTGTTAGCCTTTCCTTAGACATCTGATTTCCCTGGTCAGGATCCAAACTATGTATAATGCCAAGACACTATTCTGGTAGCAAATAGGTTCTGGAGTGCCAACCCCACTTGCCTTTTATCCCTGTATTTTATGTAACTATTTTCATAGCTGTCACCACCCTAGAACATAAGGAACTAATTTTCTAGGGATTTCAGTAGTTCAGCAAAGACATTTGAAACAAGACTTATTTTCTCCATACTTATCGTTATTCAGTCCATATATACAAAACTTTAAAATGACATTTTGTCCACCAGAGGGCACTCACATTGTTCCAAGTATAGCTGAGAATTATGATGATTTGAAGATAAATCTGTGACAGAGAAATAAAAGAACCCCCCAAAACTATTCAAGTCTTAACTAAATACAAAACAGAAGAATAAAACCAAATTTCCTTTATTCCATTTTATTTTCTCTCTCCCTACCCTGTTACCTCCCTCTACGCACACAAAAATTCTTCTTAAGTATATTCGTTAATTCACAAAAGAGAAAAAAGGGTTGGGACGACGGTGAAATTCTGCGTTCCATACTTTCAAAGTGCCAGCTTTGCAGGAGAATGTATTTTTCTTTAAAATGTGGGAGTGTTGGAAGTGTGGAAGACTATCAAGAAATTGGTTTTCGTAAAGTTACATCCTTGGTGTTTTAAGATGATATGTCTCAAGTTGTTTTCTATCATGAAGCTGATGAACTGCATGCTTCAGATGACAGGGCTTCTGCCCTTGTCTTGGAACTTTACACTTCTCAGGCACTAGAAAGATCAGAGGCTGCCACAAGATTGCGGTCTAGCATGTTGACAGCCTCAACCACAAGTTATTCCAACTTCTCACAAAAGCAAAATAAACTTGTGATTTCTGAGACATGTTGTATAGCTCATTAGTGGTTTCAACTAAGTGCTGTTTATTGATCTTAAAATCTCTCTCTTTTCAATGCAAGTAGACTTTCACCTATGTCTCCATATTTTCCAAACACTCCAGCATTAGGAACTCAGCAGTTAGATCCTAGTAATTGCTAAGTGTAAGCCGCTAGATCTGAGGTAAGAATTCTACCTCATTCCAGCTATATTATCATGTCAAACATTTGCTTCATCCATTCTGTTTCTCTATAGGGGCATTTTTATTCACACCTTTCAAAATTAGGCCTGTGAAAAGACCCATCAAATCTATCTCTGCCTCAGAATTGCTCAGATATGAAAAGCCTGAGTTTCTTCTCTATTTTAAAAAGTACTCAGTTAAACCTGTCCAGAATGATCTGAAATCCAGCTGTGTAGTATCTGTGTAGTGCACACACACACATACCAGAAGGAAGAAATAATGAGACAATTTAAGTTCTGTGTCCATTTAGAAAACTGATGTCAAAGCAATTATCAGAGAATTGCTAATGAACATTTATGAGCTTGAACTTTATAGCCTGGCCCAAAGTTGCCAGGTACTGTAAATCTTTGAAAAAAATTGCCCTTTAGCACTGCCAAGACCAAAAGCTAAATTGGCCCACCTTCCGCAATTTACATCTGGGTTCAGTTTGCTCTCAGTTAAAAGAGCTTAACCCATAGTCCTGACTTGGTCTCTGTTCAGATGGGAAAGCAGCTATATGAAAGGAGCAGAAATAGGTGAATATCTTTTTATACCCTTCCTTGAGGGGAAAATAGTGCTTTATTAAGTTTGGATAGTTGTCATCTAATTGCCTGGTATTAGGGAATCAGCTGGTTTGTTGCTGGATAGTATCTATTTGCTTTAGATAGTTCTTTTTTGAAGTATGCAGTTTACTGATCAGAAGCCGTCAAAAATAAAGTACATTATTACAAGGGTTTTAAACTGAATAGGAGTAAGATGAAGAGAATTAACTCTCCAATGCCTTAGATAAGAAGCAGAAAGAATTCCATTAATGCAGGTTTAACATGAGAAATATAGTAGATATAAAAGTTATTTTTAATATAGGTAGAGAATGGAAAATAGCAATAAGATTAAGAAAACTGTAAAAGGGCCATGATTTACATCGAGGTTTGTTTTTTTTTTTTTTTTTTTTTACTAGTTCTTCTCATGAATGCAACAGTTGGCAATGTCTTTAAAAGTCTAGAATTTTTCAGGATAAATCCGCTTCAAGTTGGGAATGATTTATTCCAGATGGGTATTATAAGATGTGTTATAACTTTACTGACTAGATTAAAAAAGCTGAGTCAGTCTCTGTTTATTAAATAACAGTAAGTAAACAGTACTGTATGTATGTGTGTGTGTATATATATATATATATATATATATATATCCATTGCCTTTTTCTTCTTGGTAGTGATTTAGTCACTAAGTCGTGTCCAACTCTTGCAACCCCATGAACTGTAGCCCGCCAGGCTCCTCCATTCATGGGATTTTCCAGTCATGAATGCTGAAGTGGATTGCCATTTCCTTCTCCAGGGGACCTTCCTGACTCAGGAATCAAACTCTAGTCTCCTGCATTGCAGATAGATTCTTTACTGAGCTACCAGGGAATCCAATGACCTAATCAGTATTGATTCATTTTGTCACACCTCAGTTCAGTTATCACTTTCCCAGGGAGACCTTCAAAGACCTTGGTTAGGTCAAATCCCCTCCTCCTTGCCTACTGCCCACATCCCTATGATAAACTTTAAAAGCATCATAATTCTCTTCTTGTAGGAGTTACCAAACTTGAAACTTTACATTTGCGCATTTATTTAGCAAATGTCTATAAGTTGACCAAGGACGCAGACCTGGTTTAGTTCTCCGCTGAGTCACCAGCCTCTAGTACAGTGCCAGTTAAGCAGGAGGCAGTCAATGCTTATTTGTTTATTTATTGAATTATAGGCAAGGCAACTATGAGATTAATGCCATATTACAAAGTAGTTAATAAACTCGGTAACAGAGTGGGTGGGACTCAACCCCTTGTCTTACTTTCTTTTCCCAATGTATCTTATCTGAAAAACTATAGATCAAAGCATTATGACTCAAATCAATACAACAACAAGTATAAACTAACTAACCAAATTTGCTTTCATCAGGGTAGTAACAATAAATCAAGTGACCATCAGCAATATTTTGGGTGAATGATTATTTGCAAAGTAAACATCATTAAGTCAAACGAAATGTCTCCTCAGAAAATTTATACTTATTTTTTTTAAGAGAGTAGAACAGGATTGTATTTTATAAGTCTGCATCTGCTTAGTTGTAAAAAGCAGACACTTGCTAAAATAGGTAGACCAGTTAAGAACAGGGTTTTGATTTTCTTTGCTGTTCTTTATATGATAACATAAACACTTAGTTTTGATCTAGCAGACAAGAAAATTACAACCCAGAAAAGAGAATTGAATTGCATGAGGCTTATGTCAGGTTTCATATTAATTTGCTAGTTTGCTTGGGCTGCTATAGCTAATACTACAGACTCAGTGGCTTAAATAGAAATGTACTTCTCAACGTTCTAGAAGCTAGAAGTCCATGATCAAGGTGTCAGTAGGACTTGTTTTTTCCAAACCTCTCTCCTTGGCTTGTAGATGACCTTCTTCTCCATGTTGTCTTCACAAGGTCCTTCCTCTGTGTGTGTCTGTGTCAAAGATAAAGCAAGAATCTTGAAAATAGTAAAAGTGACTCATACTGAGGAGTCTCAATAAAATTAACAGCTAACCCATCAGAAGCTATGAAGACAGAAGGCAGTGGAATAACATTTACAAATTGCTAAAAAAAAATTTTTTAATTATAAGGAAATGCTATGAGCAATTCTTTGTCAAAAAAAATTAGATAACCTAGATGAAATGGGCAATTTTCTAGAAAGATACAAGGTAACAAAATTCTCACCGTAGCTTTTGAAGTCCTTTATGTTTTTGTTCATACACGGTAGTATCATCCATCATCATACTCTCTTTATTTTATTATATCTCAATTAGTCTGATTCTCATTCAGTTCCTGGCATCATGGTGTACACAGAGCTCTATTCTTTTAACTTGTTGATTGTTTCATTTTATCTTTGAGGACTCAGTTTAAATGCTATTTCTGCAAAGACATTTTCTTGAATCCTTATAAGTAATTATTCATTAAGGTAGTACTTTTTGGTTTATCAAAGATAATTTCCTTCTCAATGCCTTTCCTTCAAATACCTGATAGGCTTCTAATCTAGTTTCCAATCAGTTCTACATTCTAATAATCATGTCCTAAGTTCTTTCTTAGATAAAATTCTCAAGGCTGACTTGAGTCTTTATTTTTGAAGCTCCCAGGGTAATATTTCTCAACTTAATAGTACATATCTTGAGACCAGACAAAATTAGAGACAGAGACTTGAGAAAGCCTCACACCCTTAATCTAGTCTTCACTCTAGCGTACTGTATAAATCATACAAGGTGGCTCAAAGCCTCTTTAGATCTCATTTGTTATGGTTTGGGGTTTTCAGACAGGAATTTTTAGAGGACCTAAATTTGAGATTCTCAATATTCTCTTATTGTCTGACAACTATCCAACTATTCTGGATTTCTCTTTATTTTTCTTGAAAGGAGGAAGTAAAATCCAATTTACATGATTATTCTGAGTCTTTTCAGCTACATCCCCTAGACAGATTTTTTCAACCACACCACTGTTGACATTTTAGATCGATAATTACATATTGGAAGGATCTATCCTACTCATTATAAGATATTTAGTAGCATTCCTAACCTCTACTCACTACAATTCTGTAACATCACCTTCATCTCTAGTTATAACAAACAAAAATGTCTCTAGACATTGCCAACTGTCCCTGGGATGCAAAGACACCCCAGCTGAGAATTGAAACCACAGGCTCAATAGGCCCATCTTATGCTTTCAAATTATCACAGGCAATACATTTATCTTGTTCAAATTTATAGCATGGGCCTCCATTTTTCCAACCTTTGAGTTTCCTGACTTCCTAACACATTACTGAGAGGTCAATATCACCTATTTTAAATATTTGTTACAGATAGCACTACATTTCAAGTTAATGTGGAATCATAATTGCAGAATTATTTTCTGTATGGTAATTCTAGATTCAGAATAAACATATACCAACATTTATATTATACACACACACCATACACCAACATTTATATTATATACACACACACACACACACACACACCCCAATATAAATTCATTTCTTACATGTAAAAATACAATTCTGATATTTGGTGGGTAGCCTTCTATGTGGGGTTTTAGAAACCCCAGCTTCTCTGTGTTGGTTCTGTCATTTTCAACACATAGCTTCAAGAATCACCATGTTCATATGTTTCAAGTCATAAACAGAAAGAATATGGAGTATTACATAAAGGAAGATGTGAGCTACACTGGGATATAAGGAAATAAGTTTGAAGATTGCTCTCAGTGTCCACTGCTTTCACTCACCATTGTTATATCCTCTCATTGTACCTTGTATTTTTTTCATCACAACTGTAATAAACTAATTATTTTATTTTTGTACCACCATTATATACATATATGTATCACACTTTTATGTATCACAATTATAATAAAGCAATTATTTGATCAGCTACTGGTTTATTATCCATCTTTCCTCAAGGGCAATACACTTCACAAAGACCAGAACTATATCCATCTTGTTTGATGCTGTATTCCCAGACCTAGCAAAGTTCTTGTCATTGAGTACTTTCTCAGTAAAGATTTGTTAAATGGATGAATAAAAGAATAAATAAATGGATTAATTAATATGATAGATATGGTACTTTATTTAGACATAGTTTAATAACTCTTTACAATAATGAATTATTCTTTGCCAGATGCAGATCTAGACATCAGTCAACAAGAGATAATGTCTGGCTGTCCTAGCAGAACAGCAGAATATCCTAGTGAGGGAGGGTAAGGATGGGGATGGGGGCTTCCCTAGTGGCTCAGTGGTAAAGAATTTGCCTGCAATGCAGGAGATGCAAGAGATGCAGGTTCGATCCCTGGGTCAGAAAAATCCCTAGATGAGAAAATGGCAACCCACTCCAGTATCCTTGTCTGGGAAATCCAATGGACACAGCAGCCTGAAAGGCTACAGTCCATAGGGTTGCAAAGAGTTGAACATGACTGAGTGACTAAGCACACACACACACACACACACACACACACACACACACACAGGGATGCAAGTAAGAAACAGAGTTCAGTGTAGAAGCCAAGAACTTTCTCTTCTGATTACATGGTCTCATGCTTACCCTGCTTAATTGGATTATTTACAGTTAGCTCTGCTCTCTACCTTACAGTAAGGAGAAAAAGGGCTCTGGAGATTCCAGAACCCAAGTTTTACTGATTGTGTTAGTTCCTGAGTCTCCCTTATGCTGCTTGTGATGGTAAATAGTATGTCAGCTTAACTGAGCCAAGATATGTGATCAAATATTATTCTGGATATTTCTATGATACTCTTTTGAATGAGATTAACATTTAAATTGGTAGACTTTATGGAGGCAAGATTGCCCTCCATAATGTGGCTGGCCCCATCCAATCAGCTGAAGACCTAAATAGAACCAAAGACTGACCTTCCCTAAGCAAGAGGGGATTCTGTAGCACAGGGCCTTCAGACTTGAACTACTGCATTGGCTCTTCTTTGGGCCTCTGGTCTGCCAACCCACTCTTCATATATAGGACTTTCCAGCCTCCATAATCATGTGAGCCAATTCCATAAAATAAAACCATATAATATCCTATTGGTTCTGCTTATGTGGTAAAGTTTAAAACACTGCTCATGTACATGTACTAATTCCAGATGTCATTCTAAGTAAAAGAATTGCCCTTATACTCTACACCACTACCTACTTCCAAAGAGTTTGTATAGAGCTGCATTCATGTCTGAAATGAAAAGTGGTCTCAAAACCTGTAGGAACTAGGTTCTACTTATCTAGTCCCAAATTGATTTATTTTACTTGGCTTTTAGTCCCTTGACTTGACTTCCCTGGTGGCTTAGATGGTAAAGCATCTGCCTACAATGTGGGAGACCCGGGTTCGATCCCTGGGTCAGGAAGATGCCCTGGAGAAGGAAATGGCAACCCACTCCAGTACTCTTGCCTGGAAAATTCCAGGGATGGAGGAGCCTGGTAGGCTACAGTCCATGGGATCACAAAGAGTTGGACACGACTGAGCGACTTCACTTTCACTTTAGCCCCTTGCAGGCAAATACTGTATTGTATCCATCTTTGTATTCCTAGCAACCATCCCATAATAGATTTTTAAAAGTGTGCTGAATTAAATGAATGAATAAATGAATGGCTCAATACTTACATGTTAAAATACAAATCTCCATCACAAACTTTTCCTTTTATCTGGCTCAAAGCAAGGAAAATTCTGGTGTGATCCCAAAACCATCATTGTTACCCACTTTCCCATATTTCTGATTACTTTCAGTATAATATGGTCATACAGTCTAACTAAACTGTACTTATATATTGAATGTGTTCCCTCAGGGACAAACTAAGGCAAACATACAGGGCCTGGGCTTTTTGTTTAACCTTCTTGTAGAAGAACTTGGGGAGCCAAACTCAAAACACCTGAAGCAGTTTCTCAGCCTGGGTTGACCTGAGTTTAAGTTGTAACATTGCTGCTCTTTAGTCATGTGACCTTTCAAGTCTTAGCTTCCTGTTCTGTAAAATGGGCATCATCATCATCACCGTATCATCAATCACCGTAAAATAACAATAATGCTACATCATTATGCTGTGGCGTGGATTAAGTAAAATCTAGAATATAAAGCATTTATCAAAATGCCTGAACATAGTAAGAGTGCAACAAATACTAAGCGTTAGTGGCTATCACGGGTGTACCTTGTTTCACTGCACTTCACAGATACAATGAGTTTTAGGTTGTTTTGACTGTTTGCTTGTTTTGATATCGCAAATTGTAGGTTTGTGATAATCTTACATCAATCCATCAGCACCGTTTTCCCAACAGCCCTTGTTTATTTTATGTTTCTATGTCACATTTTGGTAATTCTCAAGCTATTTCATGCTTTTTCTTGTTATTACATTTGTCATGGTGGTTTCTGGTTGAAGTTACTATTTTAATTTGGGGAGAGGCACCAAGAACTGTGCCCATACAAGATGGTGACCTTGATGAGTATATTCTGACTGCTCCACCAATCTACTGTTCCCTCTTCTCTCTCCCCCTCCTCAAGTCTCCCTATTCCCTGAGATACAGCAACATTGAAATTAGTACAGTTAATGCCCCTACAATGGCCTATAAATGTTCAAATGAAAGAGATTCACACGTTTCTCACTTTAAATCAAAATTTGGAAATGATTAAACTTAGGAAGGCATGTCGAAAGCAGAGATATTCTGAAAGCTAGGTCTCCTACACTACTTAGCCAAGTCATGAATGCAAAGGAAAAGGTTTTTTTTGAAGAAAATTAAAAGTGCTATTCCAGTGAATGACAAGAAACTGAAACAGCCTAACTGCTGATATGGAGAAAGTGTTTAGTGGTCTGGATAGAAAATCAAACCAAATAAGACTTTATTTCCTTAAGATAAAATCTAATCCAGAGAAAGGCCCTAAAGCTCTTCAATTCTGTGAAGTCTAAGAAAGGCGAGGAAGGTGCATAAGACAAATTTGAAGCTCAATGAGGTCGTTTCACGTAGTTTAAAGAATAAAGCTGTTTCAATGACATAAAAGTGCAAGATGAAGCAGCGAGCAATGATGCAGAAGCTACAGCAAGTCATCCAGAAGATCCAGATGACTTAATGAAAGTGACCACACTCAACAACAGATTTTCAATTCGAATATGTCATCTAGAACTTTCATAGCTAGAGAGGAGAAGTCAAAGCCTGATTTTAAAGCTTCAGAGGAAAAGCTAGCTCTCAAATTAAGGGCTTATGCAGCTAGTGACTTTAACTTGAAGCCAATGTTATTTACCATTTTGAAAATCCTAGGCCCCTTAAGAATTATGCTAAATCTATTTTTCCTGTGCTCTCTCTCTATATATATGTATACGGTTATGACTGATTTTTGATGTTGTACAGCAGAAACCAACACAACATTGTGAAGCAATTAACCTCCAATTAAAAATTTAAAAAAAAATTAAATATGCTAAATTTACTCTGCCTGTGCTCTGTAAATGGACCCCCAAAGCCTGAATCACAGTTCAACTGTTTACAACATGGTTTACTGACTATTTTAAGCCCACTGTTGAGACCTACTGCTCAAATAAAGGATTCACTTCAAAATATCATTGATCATTGGCCATACACCTGGTCACCCAAGAACTCTAATGGAGTTGTATGAGAGTAACATCGTTTTCATGCCTGTTAACAGACCATTTGTTTTGCAACCCATGGATCAAGGAATAATTTCTACTTTCAAGTCTTATTATGTAAAATAATGTATTTCGTAAAGCTATAGTTGTGACAGAGAGTGATGGACCTTGGCAAGTCAAGAACATTCATGATTCAGGGGAAGAGGTCAAAATGTCAATATTAACTGAGGTTTGGAAGAAGCTGATTCCAACTCTCATGGATGACTTTGAGGAGTTCAAGACTTTAGCGGAGGAAGTAACTGCAGACATGATAGAAATAGCAAGAGAACTAGAAGTAGAACCTGAAGATGTAACTGAATTGTTATAATCTCATGACAAAACTTTAATGGATGAGGAGCTGCTTGCTATGGATGAACAAAGAAAGTGGTTTCTTGAGATGGGTTCTACTTCTGTGAAGATACTTTGAAGATTATTGAAAATACAACAATGAAATTTGAACATTATATAAACTTAGTTTATAAAGCAGAGGCAGGTTTTGAGAGAATTGATTCTAATTCTGAAAGAAGTTTTGCTGTGGATAAAATGCTATTAAATAGCATTTTATGTTATAGAGAAATTATTTGTGAAGGGAAGAGCCAATTGATATGGCAAATTTCATTGCTATCTTATTTTAAGCAATTGCCACAGCCATCCCAACCTTCAGCAGCCACCACCCTGATCAGCCAGCAGCCATCAATATGACCTTCAGCCAACAAAAAAGTTACAACCTGCTCAAGGCTTAAATGATACATTTTTGAGCAATAAAGTATTTTTAATGTATATACATTATATTTTTAGACATAATGCTATTGAATACTTAATAGACTACAGTGTAGTATGAATATAACTTTGATATGTACTGGGAAACCAAAAATTTCATATAATACACTTTACTGTAATATGCACTTATTGCAATAGTCTGGAAACTAAACTCAAATATCTCCAAGCTATGCCCAAATTGTGTCTTGGAAAGGTATCAAGGTCAAGCCAGGATATCAGTCCAAACAGTCCTTAATCAAAAGGTGAACTAAGAATAAAACTGAACTGTAAGGACTTTCCTGATGACTCAGTGGTAAAGAATCCTCCTGCCAAAGCAAGAGACATGGGTTTGAACCCTGATCTGGGAAGATCCCACATGCAATGGAGTAACTAAGCCCGTGCATCAGAGCTATTGAGCCTGTGTCCTAGAGCCCAAGAGCCACAACTACTGAGTCTTCATGCTACAACTACTGAAGCCCGTGCACCCTAGAGCCAGTGCTCTGCAAAGGGAGAAGCCACCACTCGGAGAAATCTGCGCAACACAACTAGAGTAGCCCCTGCTAGCCACCATTAGAGAAAAGCCCGGGCAGCAATGTAGACCCAGCACAGCCAAAAAATTAAATTAAAAAAAAATGCACAATGAACACTGAGACAGAAGAAGAGATTGCAGAAACTGAGAAAATTGGGATCTGAGTGGAGACTCTGAGTTCTGAAAGCAGAGTGTTGTTTGCCCTCATTTGAGCAAGCCAGTTCATCTCAAGATAACAGAGCTAAACAGACAGTGACTGTGCCCTAAACACTTTCTAACAAATAAAGGATGACTGGGGCCCAGAGAAATCATCCGATCACGTCAGTGACAGAAAACTGCTTCCTCCTGTCCACGTTAAGGCCCAGAGCTTTGCTACCTCATATGCTCTCAGTGTCTGACCTGATTGTCAGTGATACACCATTCATTTCACTGACTCATTAGTGACTACACACCTGCAGGAAACAGATGACACACTCAGACTGGGAAAATTAAAGTGAACTTAATAAAAGGATTCTTGCCGGAATGGTGACCATACAGGAAAACTGCATGGAGCAGCGCACTACCCCAAGCCGAGGGACAGAGGATCATCATGCCCATGCCCAGGCCTGAAGGAGTGTGACAAAGGAGCCACCAGGGAGTCTGGAGAAACAGAGTGAACGGGGCAGAGAAGAACAACTGATAGAATTACCATGGTCTTTATTTAAGGGAGGGCTCCAAAATGGCACAAGAGGTAGAGAACCCCCCCTACCAATGCAGGAGACATATGGTTTTACATGAGGGAAACACCCTGCCCAAGGATGTGGATGGAACTAGAGTGGTAATCACTTGATCTCGCTCTGCTCCTACCTACTGGTCAGGCAATGCCCCAACCAAACCCAGCTGGAAGCCAGAGGACAAAAGGAGCCCAATCAAAGTCAGCTCTGGAGTTCAGAGCAGGACAGGAAAGGGCAGAGAGTCAATCTGGAAGAGCCATGAACGTCAGATATTCAACACATTGCCCCACCTTCCTAAAGGTCTGGCACTGCCCCAGAAGGAACTAACTTCATATGGCTGCTCTGGGATAAATCCCATCTTCTTTCATAGCCTCATCCACCTCACAAACCCATACACTCAACTCTTTGACGTCAGGGTGAAATCCTCTTGTCTCTGGTCCGGTGCTTTCCTTTTCCCAACTACCTTTTTGTTTATTCAAAGAAAGAGACTCATGTGTATATCCCTCCAGGTGTTGGGACAGGCTCTCACAAGTCAAAATTGTCTGGACATGTCCATGCTAGGACCTCGATGCTAGGACCTCCCTGACACAATAAAATATGCACTCGGCACTAAAAAAGCAATTGATTACAATGGAATCTTCTTTGGATGAGTTAAATACCTCAGGATTTTGCAGGGCCCCAGGGTTCTGAATGTCAGTAGTCACTGCACAAAACTGTATAAAATATTCTTTTTTTAAAGAGGTTGATTTGCATCCTGGATGAATAGCACTTCACTACAAGTTCCAAATTAATAGCTTTTGAAGCTTTTTTTTTTTTTTTTTGATATAATAGTTTTGTAAACCATCCTTGAAATGTCTAGTTCTCAATACTGGCCAGAACCCAAAATGGATACTGAGAACAAAGAAAAGAAACTGTTTTCATAAGTCAGTATGCAGCAACATCAGAAACCATGAGAGAGGTTGGCAAATATTTTCAGACTGGTTTTACAACTCCTGTTAGCCTAGATAATTGATATTACCACCCAAACTTACCTTGACTGAGCTTTAAAGACTTTTGAAATTCACTTTCCTAAATGAACACAATTCTAAATTCTGTGAGGGATGCCAAATGTTGCCCCTCCCCACCATTACACTGAGCTGGAATTGTATTCCACATTGGATATTCTAAAGCCAACTTTGAAAAATCACCTCGAAGCCATTAATTGCCAGGTAATAACCCAACCAAAGAAGAGACTTACATTTAGAGATGAATAAAAGAACTCACAGGGTGGTCTAACACTAAATTATTTTCCTGGGACAGTTGTGGAGACAATACCTCTTGGGTGCCCAGTCTGACACTAGACAAAATGGTGAAGACGTTTTCAGTCACATGTGCTCCATCCAGTTGCCTTCTTCCGTTAGGCTCCCAGAGCTGCCTCACCCAGGCTTCCCTGGTGACTCAGTTCTCTTCTGATTGAAACATTCCCAGGCAGGAAGGCTTCCATATTTGGTTGGATAAGCTTAACCTTCCAATTTTCCTTCCTAGATAATATGCTAAAAAAAGTTTTGTGTTTCAACTGCAGTATGTGGCTTTAAGGAGATATATCCATGATGGAAAAGAGCTGGACAAGAAATCGGGGGGATGAGGTTCTTGCTTCAATCCTGCCACTAAAAGAGATTGTGATCTTGGTATAGTCACTTTATCTCTCTGGGTCTCATTTTCTTCTTCTGTAACATAATGGTGTTGGTTCATGTCAGTGACTTCCAGGCCATTTTTTTTAGCCTTTGTTCAAATGAAGTCTTACATGGAAGCTCAACATGTGAAGCAGAAAAAGGCTCCTCTGGTCTGAAGGGAAACTGATTGCCACCAATCCTGTGCACTTGACAATCACACTTCCCCCGTATCTCAAGTTCACTTGGCACTCAAAGTATGACCTTTGGCCCACGCATGTGGCTTATGCTCTCTGAAGTTCTTATTAAAAAGCAGAACTCTAGGTACCCCTTTTAAGATCTACTAAATCAACCTGTGTACAGCTGGCACTCTGGAATCCTTTTTTAAACAAGCACCTCAAGTGAATCTCATGAACACAAAAATATGAGCATGTCGAAAAGCACCAGACCAGATATTTCTGAAGTCTTTTTCTTCTCCAATACTCTAGCAGTGTTGCTCAATATTTAAGACTTACAAAGTCATTGGAAATCTTATGAAAGAAATGGATCTTCTGTTGAGAAAAGTGCAAAAACACACAAATACACGTGTATACAGGCACATATGTGAAATTCATCTTGAATTACAGCAAACTTAAATATCTAGCTATCCATCTCCTTGTTGTCCAGCATGGACACTCTATGGGAAGATAGTTAAAATCCCTATGATATCTATGACTTAACAGTGGTATTTCAGGATGAATATGGTGATTCATTAGAGAAGGAACTCTTCTGGCATTAAACCAAACTCTTTTAATTGCTGATATTGTACTAAACCAAAGATTGTCTCCAACTTATAGCCTCTAACCCAATTTCCAACTTGTTCAAAGTAGTTGGTATTTTCTTTTTTGTTTGTTTTTTTGCTTTTTTCAATTACCAGGAATAGTGTCATCCTCAATTTTCCTTACATGCTCACTTTACTACAGGTATGAGGATGAAATGGCTAAAGTCCAGCAAACCAGCTGGTGCTTTTCCAAGATTCTTGCTGTAAGGACTGTCCAGTTCCCAACTGATGTGTTTCTCAAATTGGATGCATAGACAGTCCTGCCCATGGAACACGAGGGTCATGTCTTCCAAAAGGAATGATGCGGCCATGTCACTGCTGAAAGCCTAGACATTCTTTTCAGAGGACCAAGGAATGAGCTTGGATCTAGATTTCAATCTGCCAAACAATAAAACTATGTAGTGGCGTAAAGCACCCTTATAAGGGGCTGATCCATAAACATTCACAGACCATGACAAGGTGCAGAATGGGCCCTTCCCAAAAGTCTGCCTCCATTTTTCACATGCCACCCAGATGTGCCACATGGAGTGGGAACACCAGCGTACACCATAGACAAGGTTCTGCACCACCTACACGAGTTCTTTATACTTTTAAAAAGACAAAAACCAAAACAACCAAAAGCTTTTCTCTTGCAATTTGAGTGATTTGGGCTTTCATTCTGCCTTTGGCCCAAAACGCCCCTCTGCAAGTCAGCTCTCCCACCGACGTCTTCCCAGTCAATAGGGAACCACTTAACTGCATGAACATTAACTAATTTGAAGTTTGCTTTTTATCCCAGCACTAATAGGAGAGGAGGAATGTGTTTGTGTTTGCAAGTTTTCCATGTGGGTTAAGTAGAGATTGTTTGCTCAAGTCTGAAGCTTGGAAGAAAAAGGAAGAAACAAGGCCCAAGCCTCATCTTGCCTTTTGGAGGCAGGCAGAAGGGCCATTGTTCCCAGTGCAGCTGAAACTTGTGGGCTGAGAAACCACTGGAGTCTATTCTCTGAGGTTTCTGAAAATTTTCCCCACAGACTTATCATTGTCAGCAACCGTGGCGGGCTGTTTTGTTTTGCCTTTCATTCCTTATTTATTGCCAAAGCAAATGGCAATGACAGTTGAGAATGGAAAGAGTGGCAAGATGGAGTGAAATATAGGAATAAAGCATTGCTATAAAGAGAAGTTGCTAAAAAGGGAAAGGAGTTCCTTCTCCTCTAAAAGCTCAAAGTGCCTTTCATCATTCAGCAAAGCTGGACCAAAAGCAAATTTATTTTTAAGGGTAAACAGATAACAAATGGCTCATCCAGAATTCCAGGGTGGATTTGTACTCCCTCCCACAAGGAAAAGGTTGCTTTTTAATTCTTTGTAAGTAAGACAAGGCCCAGAACAACCGGGAGGAGCATGCTTGAAGGTAAAACATGAGATATACAATATTTAGAGAGCCTAGAAGATCCCTCAAAATATATTCCCACCTTCCATAATTTCAAGGAAAAGAATACCCTTGGATTTCCCTGACCTTAGCTGAGCCATGGCCAAAATAAGGATGTTGCTAGTAATTAGGAGCTTACTGGGGATTTTGCTTTTTGATCTTATTTGTTTAGTGGAATATACAGCACCTTCCATGTTTCTCCTTACACTATAGTTATCATGAGGAGTCATCAGTGCCTATTCTAAATGCCCTAATTTTGTCCCATTAGTAAAAAATGCAAAATAGAGATACAATGTTTCAATGTCTCCTCATCACCAGAATGATAGAATCCTAGGTCTTCAACATGGTCTGCAGGGACCTCTGTAATCTCACCCTTGCTTATTGCTTTAGCTCCAAACTCTAATATTTTGCCTCTTAAACTATATATGTTTTAATAATTGCAGAAATTTTAATTTCCTCTAAATCATTATGTTACCTTAGGTCTATATAGGTTTTCCAATTCTATCTCCCTGGTCAACCCTCTCCTCTTATTCATTCTTTTCCCTCTACCTAATCCAACTCATCTATCAAGATATGATTCAGATGTCATCACTTCTAGGGAGTCATTCTTAACACATCAAACCACTTCCTCACATGATATTAGGCACCCGAGCATGAGACCCTCAGGGGAATCCCCATATTTTATTGAAACTATCTATTTGTATATTTTTCTCCTCTAGTAAGTCATGTGCTTCTTGGGGGAAAAGATGAGGTCTTATTCCAACTGACAAGCAACAAGACACTTAAGTGAGTTTAATCAAAGAAAGAGAGAGTAGTATGAAGTACTAGAGGGAAAAAGCATTGAACTTCAATTGCAAAGACATGATAAGCAAACCTATCTTGCCTCTCAAACTCACCAGCAGGAGCTCACCTTTCTGCTGCCATCGTCATCTTCAGTCTCCTCTAGTTGCTAGCACAGTTCCTTAGTAAGTCCCATGGCATGGTCCCTTGTGCCCTCGTTCTCCATGCCCAGTGTCCTCTGAACTCCAACTCTGACAGTCTCTGATCCCAGTCTTTGAATCTGAACAAACCATTCTTTGATATTCCCACCACTCAGTAATAACCAACAGCTGGCATCTGGGTCAGCACTGACCTAAGACCAGACAGAAACCACATTCCTATTCCCTACCAGTCCATTATTCCCTCCACAATTATACTAAATGACTGTCTTAATTTGAATTTCCTGTAGTAAGAATAAAAAAAATCTCTAAATGGTGGTTTCATTTATTTCACTGAGCCTTACTCATCTCTACTCATCTCTCCCAACATAATGTCTAAAACATAGCACATATTTGATGAGTAGGAATTAAATAAGTGTATTTCTATGGTCCCTTTCAAGATTATGATTAGATGTTCTGTAGCAAAGATGAATAATTGTCTACCAAAATGTGTGCTGCACTCTCACAGTATCATGGTGTTGCTAGAAAAAAGCTTTTCAGCCAGGGACTACATTTCCCAGCACCCTTCATGTCTATTGCAGCCACATGACCAGTTTATTCCAATGAAATGCAAGTAGAAGAAACATATGGCTTCTCTAATTTAAGGCTTTAAAGAAGTGTTTGTAATTTCTTCATGCTCTTTTATTCCTGCTGGTTAAATGCAGATGACAAAAGGACCCTAGAGCAAAGGCTGGCAAACTTTCTATGTACAAGGATAGATAGTAAATATGTTATGCTTTGTTGCCATATGATCTGTCACAACTACTCCACTCTGCCTTTAGGCTGCAAAAGCTACCATGGACAATACACAAACATTTGAGGCTGTATTCCAGTACAACTGTATTTACAAAAATAAGTGGAGGGCCATATTTAGCCCACATGACATAATTTGCCAACCCCTGCTTTGGAGGAAAGCAGAGCATGAGATGGAAAAAGGCTGAGAACCTGAATTCCACATGGAGAAAAATCAGAAACTCAGATCAGGATTACCAGTCTTGATTTATTACATGAATACAATAGCTAACTTCTACTTTGTTAAGCCACTTAAATTTTAGAACTTATGCATAAGATTATTAATAAATATGTTAGTATTGCCTTTACTAAACTATAACTGTAGTATCAGTTCAGTTCAGTTGCTCAGTCACGTCCGACTCTTTGCGACCACACAGAATGCAGCACGCCAGGCCTCCCTGTCCATTGCCAACTCCCAGAGCTTACTCAAACTCATGTCCATTGAGTTGTTGATGCCATCCAACCATCTCATCTTCTGTCATCCCCTTCTCCTTCTACCTTCAATCTTTCCCAGCATCAGGGGCTTTTCAAATGAGTCAATTCTTCACCTCAGGTGGCCAAAGTGTTGGAGTTTCAGCTTCAGCATGAGTCCTTCCAATGAATATTAGGGACTGATTTTCTTTGGGATGGACTGGTTGGATCTTCTTGCAGTCCAAGGGACTCTCAAGAGTCTTCTCCAACATCACAGTTCAAAAGCATCAATTCTTCGGTGCTCAGCTTTCTTTATAGTCCAACTCTCACATCCATACATGACTACTGGAAAAACCATAGCTTTGACTAGATGGACCTTTGTTGGCAAAGTAATGTCTCTGCTTTTTGATATGCTGTCTAGGTTGGTCATAACTTTTCTTCCAAGGAGCAAGTGCCTTTTCATTTCATGGCTGCAGTCAACATCTGCAGTGATTTTGGAGCCCCCCAAAATAAAGTCTGTCACTGTTTCCCCATCTATTTGCCATGAAGCGATGGAACCAGATGCCATGCTGAATGTTGAGTTTTAAGCCAACTTTTTCACTCTCCTCTTTCATGTTCATCAAGAGGCTCTTTAGTTCTTTGCTTTCTGCCATAAGGGTGGTGTCATCTGCATATCTGAGGTTATTGATATTTCTCCTGGCAATCTTGATTCCAGCTTGTGCTTCTTCCAGCCCTGCGTTTTTCATGATGTACTCTTCATATAAGTTAAATAAGCAGGGTGACAATATACAGCCTTGACGTGCTCCTTTCCCTATTTGGGTCCCTATACAGATTTCTCAAGAGGCAGGTCAGGTGGTCTGGTATTCCCATCTCTTTAAGAATTTTCCAGAGTTTGTTGTGGTCCACACAATCAGAGGCTTTGGCATAGTCAATAAAGAAGAAGTAGATATTTTTCTGGAACTCTCTTACTTTTTTTATGATCCAGCAGATGTTGGCAGTTTGATCTCTGGTCCCTCTGCCTTTTCTAAATCCAGCTTGAACATCTGGAAGTTCACAGAATAAAATAAATGAGAATTAAATATGTCACCAAGGATGTGAAAGACATACTCTGAGAATTATAAAACATTAATAAAGGAAATTAAAGATACTTCAAACAATGGAAAGATACCCCATGCTCTTGGATTGGAAGAATTAATATTGTTTAAATGGCTATACTACCTAGAGAAATATACAGACTTAATGTGATCCCTATCAAATTACTCATGGAATTTTTCACAAAGCTAGAACAAATAATCCTAAAATTTATATGCAACCATAAAACACTAGAATTGCCAAGGCAATCCTGAGGAAAAAGGAGAAAGTAGGTCGCATAAATCTTCCAGACTTCAGCCAATACTACAAAGCTATGGTAATCAAAACAGCATGGCATTGGCACAAAAACAGACATATAGATCAGTGGAACAGAATAGAGGGCCCAGAAATAAACTCACACACCCCTGGTCAATTAATCTTTGACAAAGAAGGCAAGAATATAAAATGGGGAAAAGGCAGTCTCTTCAGCAAGTGGTGCTGGCAAAGTTGGACAGCTGCATATAAGTCAATGAAGTTAGAACCCACCCTCATATCACAATAATAAACTCAAAATGGCCTAAAGACTTAAATATAAGAGAAGATATCATAAAACTCCTAGAAGAAAACACAGGCAAAACATTCTCTGATATTAATTGTACTAATGTTTCTTAGGTCAGTCTCCCAAGGCAAAACAAATAAAAACAAAAATAAACAAGTCAGATATAATCAAACTTTCATGCTTTTGCACAGCAAAGGAAACCATAAACAATACAAAAAGACAACTTATGGCATGGGAGACAATATTTGCAAATGATGTTACTAACAAGGGCTTAATTTCCAAAATATACAAACAGCTCATACAACTCAACAAAAAAAGCAAACAACCCAATTGAAAAGTGGACAGAAGACCTAAAGAGACATTTCTCCAAAGAAGACATACAGATGGCCAATAGGCACATGAAAAGAAGATGTTCAACATTGTTAATTGATAACTAAATTATTAATTAAATAAATGCAAATCAAAACTACAATGATGTACCATCTCACAGCAGTCTGAATGGCCATCACTAAAAAGTCTACAAATAACAAATGCTGGAGTGGGTGTGAAGAAAGGGGAACTCTCCTACCCTGTTGGTGAGAATGCAAGAATGAAATACAGTATGGAGGTTCCTCAGAAAACTAAAAATAGAATCACCATATAACTGAGCAATTCTACTCCTGGGCAAATATCTGGACAAAACTATAATTCAAAAAGATACACTGGGCATGAGAGGAATTTGGAGACTGGGTTTGACCCATATACACTATTGATACTGTATATAAAATAGATAACTAATGCGAATATGCTGTATAGAACAGAGAACTCTACATCACATACTGTGGTGACCTGAATGGGAAGGGACCCAAATGGCAAGGAAGTCCAAAAGGAAGAGGATATATGTCCATGTGTGGCTGATTCATTATGCTGTATAGCAAAGCTAACACAACATTGTAAAGCAACTATACTCCAATAAAAAAGAACTTTAAAAAAGATACATGCATGCTTACACTCATAGCAGCATGATTCACAATAACCAAGACATAGAAACAAGCTAGATGTCCAACGACAGACGAATGGATAAGATGTAGTGCATATATTCAGTGGAATACCACTCCGATATAAAAAGAATGAAAGAGTGCCATTTGCAGCAACATGAATGCAACTAGAGATTATCATACTAAGTGAAGTAAGTCAGAGAAAGATAAATACCACATAATACCACTTACATGTGGAACCCAAAATGACACAAATGAACGTTATCTATGATGCAGAAACAGATTCACAGACATAAGAGAACAAACTTGTGGTTGCCTAAGGGAAGGAATGGACTCGGAGTTTGTGGTTAGTAGATGCAAACTATTACATATAGAATGGATGGACAAAAGGCCCTGTTGTATAGCAGAGGGCACTATATTCAATATCCTGGGATAAACCACAATGGAAAAGAATATGAAAACAGAACATGTATTTGTGTAGTGTAATTGAGTCACTTTGCTGTACAGAAATTAACATAATATTGTAAATCAACTATATTTCAATTTTAAAAAAGAATTAGCATTTTACACAAATAACCAAATTCATTCTATTTCCTTACTGTTGGACATTAGTTGCATATAATTTCCATCTGCTTAGTATACTGCCTTTGGGAATCTAAGCTTTAATTTAGATAAAGGTCTAATTTCCTCTTTCATATAATAGGAAAATAAACAAACAGATACAAAACATATCTTTTAAATATCTTGGCTATTTACTTTCTGATTTATGCTATCCAGCAGTGTGTTTAAAGTTTTTCTTTCATTTCTTTTTTGTTAGCTAAAATAGCAGATCTTCTTATAATTTCCTTTAGTAATTACTTTTGGTACTTACCAAGCCTAAGCAACTAAGACAGAGACCCTATAAAGAAAATGCCATCTCTACACAGTCAATAGACCCAGGTTTCAATGGGCTTAACCTGAAGCTCTGGTCTGCTCAGCACTTCAGGGTTACATCCCAAGGGCCTCTGAGCTAATGAAACATGTTACAATTCTAATATCTACTTAAGCAAATTGAATGTGGCCATCCAGGAAAATTACTTGGTCGTCATAGTAACTCTTTTACTACTAATGTCAAGAAGAACGTAATTTAGAAAAAAAAGAAAACCCTGGCAGCAAACTCTACAATCTAAAATAAAGTTGCAGGAGGTATGAAGCAGAGGGAAAGACAAATGAGGGATTTACTTCAGTATGGAGGAAAACAACTGAGATGTAACGAGCTCCCCGTAATATGCTCTCACTTAGCCTTTTTGGTCATAACGTTGTGGGTATCTCTGCAATAGAGTCACAGAATGTGAAACATGGGAGATCTCTTAGGAAATCTAATCTGAGACCCTCATTTTACAAATAAAGAAACGGAAGCCCAGAGAGAGAAAGCAACTCATGCTCAGTTACTGGCCTGTGCTGAAGCAGAAACAGTTCTCTTGCTTGTCTGCGCAGGGTTCTTATCATTCTATCCCTGAGATTTAAGGACACAGAGGAACCATTCAAAAGACTTTTTGGAATCATTGCTATTTTGATTTATTTAAAAAAAAATTATAAAGCATTGACTCAGTACAGAAGAAGAAGACAGATTAGTCTTACACTGGTTACATGACTGACCAGTTATAGAAAAGTTGGAAAGATCTCATACATCAATTACACACTGACCTTGGATTAAGCACTATGCTGGCCCCTGGAGATCTAAGATGATGTGGTCAAATCACTTAGACTCCTCATAGTTCTTGCAAAAGCAGAACACCTTTATGTTTACACTGAGAGCCAAGAGTCTGAAAATCTCCATCTATGAAGGATTTATTCTCCATTTCACAGATCTTAGAACATATGGCAAAGTTACGGTCCTAACAAGCAACAGATGCGACCTGATTTTAACTCTATGATGTTTTCAATACTGCGAAACAGTGGAAATAGCAAAACAAGCACAGAGAGGCATTTTAATGTTGTTATCATTGATGAAAAGATAGATAATAACTGGTCAAAAAAGGGGGCCCAGGAAACTGTGCCAGTACATAGAATGATCAAGTCATATGAAAAAGACTCCTCTGTGCACAACATTTAAAAGATGTGTATCTAGGTCAACATTACTGAACCATGCCCACCTTGGCCGAATGCCAACTCATTTGACTTGCTAGAGCAAGACAAAGTACTTTGGTCTTATCCCTTAATGGTGCCCTTTGACTTTCTGGTTGAACTTTTCCTTGACTAGAAAGAATTCTTAGATTCCTAAAGAAAGAAATCTTAGTACCTTTTCCTCAGGCCAGATACTCTCAATATCCTCATGGAGTTTGGTGGCAGTTTAGTTGCTAAGTCGTGTCCAACTCTTATGACCCCATGGACTATAACCTGACAGCTCCTCTGTCCATGGGATTCTCCAGGCAAGAATACTGGAGTGGGCTGCCATTTCCTTCTCCTGGGGGCCTTCCCAACCCAGGGATCAAACCCGGGTTTCCTGCATTGCAGGCAGACTCTATCAATTGAGCTACAAGGGAAGCCCCTTGTAGTAAACTCATGGAGTTTACTATTCTGCTAAAAAAAAAATGAGGTGTATATATGCACACATGCATGCATGAATGCACACACACATAACTATGAGAGGCAGAGTTGTAATGCTATCAGGAAACTAAAAAAAAAAAAAAAGTTCTCAGAGTTCAAAGATTAAAAATATCCTATAAGGGGGTTGGGAAAAGCTTCATAGATTAGTTTTGTGGGGAAGGAAGGTGTTCTGTTTTTAAGAAAGAGGATTGGCTAGACAGAGATGGCCAGAAAGAGAATTTCAGGCAAAGAAAAGAGCAGGAAACCATAGCTTGTGTTGAGGGGTCAGTGAACTCTCTTGCCTTGCATGTTTTTTTAAGGAAGGTGATCTGGGATGGGGGCAGGTATTTCCATATCCTTCTTGATGTTTCAACTTGAAAGGCTTCATGGTGAGCGGCAGCAAGACCTATTTGAGAATCTGATGAAAGTGACAGATCTTCCCTCAAGAAATATATACCTGGATTGCCAAGTAAGAAGTTACCAGTTTCGCTCTTTCCTAATTCCTTCAAAAACTTCATACATCACCTTTCCAGGAAAAAAACATATCCAGTCAACTTTCTGCCAAGCCTAGCCCTGACTTTTTCTACCAGATGCCAGTGTGATCGGCATTACTCCAGACTGAGAATGGCCTTTCCATTTGTTCTGTTGTAATTAATGCACACAGTAGACTATGAGCCTGCTTAGTCTGGTGGTGCATCATGAACTAGACTGGAGGGCACTGAACATCCACCTCCTTAGGAAGGCTCCCCAGTGAATGATGACAGCTGCACACTGGCCAGAGAAGAAGTTACTGCATGTTACATGACAACAGTTTGAAAACGAAAATTGCTCCATAGCTGCTTAAACATTTGAATTGGTTCCAAATCAAATGTCCATACACAATTATGTCCCCAACATATATACATATTCATGCATCTTGATGATAATCATTTTAATTTAGTATTCAGCCTTTCCATAGTATACTGGCTCTGCAACTAAACAGAAATAACACATAGACTTGGGCCTAACCTAACTAATAATCTGAGTTCATTATCCTCAGTTTTGTGTTTCCCCAGTGAACCAGTTAGAATCCACCAGAAGACCTAGTGGGCTTCCCTGTTGGCTCAGATGGTAAAGAATCCGCCTGTGATGTGGGAGACCTGGGTTCGACACCTGGGTTGGGAAGATCCCCTAGAAGAGGGCATGGCAACCCATTCTAGTATTCTTACCTGGAGAATCCCCATGGACAGAGGAGCCTGGCAGGCTGTAGTCCATGGGGTTGCAAAGAGTTGGACATGACTAAGTGACTAAGCACAGCACAGAAGACCTAGTAAGAGTGTAAACTATTAGCCTATAGGGTATGTTTGGCTCTTAGATTTATTTTACTTAGCCCATATTTAAAAAAAAAAAATATTGGATTGTCTTTTAGCACTTTGAAATCAGGAAATTACATGTAAAAATCAGATTTATGAGGACTTTTTAAGGAATCTGGAGAACTGAAAATAATAAGCATATTTTTACATAGTACCAATTAGTTTAAGATGAATTACACAGCATGGGCTCTCCAGGTTGCCACAGCCCTATCCAAAGTTGAAGTATATCCAAACAGCTTCACAAATTTGTATTAATTGCCTGGCCCCTGAATACACTTGAGGTTGAGATCCCTAATCTAATATCATAAATTATCAGGAAAGTATGATGTAGTTCTTAGGAGTACAAGCTACTGAATCAGACCTACCTATGTTTAAATCATTACCATCTATTGGTTGTCAAAATGAGTTACCTAATTCCCAAGATCTTCATTTTTTTCATCAGTACAATGTGACAATATCTATCTTACAGGGTCTCTGAGTAAGGATAAAATAAAGATATGCTTAGCACAATGCTCATTCAGTATGTTGTCACCCAGTATGGTAGTTGAGGGATATTAAATTACTTTTCCATTAATAGTAACTTTTCCTCCCTAGAGAATGATCACATTTTTTTTTACTCCACTGAAGTCAGGCTTACTTGTGTGACTGGCTTTCATCAGTGGAATGTGAACAGAAGTAAGGTGTGTCATTTCCAGAAATGGCCAGTTTGTACTTTATCACTTTTGCTGAACCACTGTAAGCAATGATACTGCAGATAGTGGCCCCCTCAATGTCAAGTCCCAGAAGGAGCTCAAGTACAATGTGGAGTCTGATCCCCCATGAGTCAGCTACTAGCTGACCCTCAACAGACATGGAGAATTAATGAAATATAAGTAGCTCAACTGGTTAAGAATCCGCTTGCAATGCAGGAGACCTGGGTTCGATCCCTGGGTTGGGAAGATACCCTGGAGAAGGGAACAGCCACCCACTCCAGTATTCTGGCCTGGAGAATTCCATAGACTGTGTAGTCCATGGGGTCACAAAGAGTCAGACACAACTGAGTGATTTTCATTTTCAAAACATTTTTGCTTTAAGCCACTGAGATTTCAGAGGCGTTTGTTACAACAGTGTGGCCCATTCTGACTGAAATTGTAGTGGCCATTATTAGTTTCATCACTACCATTATCATAATTATGACTATTCAAAGTTATTTCCCATGCCAAGCCTTCCTTTCCTTTATTTCCAGAGCTCCTGGCAAAGAAACCAGAATCTCTGCCCAGTCCTTTGTGGTCAACTGCTCTTTCCCTCCCTATTTTATCATCCACTTTGAGCTTATCTTCCTGTCTTCTTACAGCCTTCAACACTCCTAGTGATCACAAGGCTTTGGGGAAGGGAACAAAACAAATCATTCCTCTTTACAGTAAGACAGCTTCTCTCCTTTCAATATGAAAGAAAGCAGAATTTTATTCACTTGTCACCACTGCCACCAAGTCGCTTCAGTCGTGTCCGACTCTGTGCAACCCCACGGACTGCAGCCCACCAGGCTCCCCCATCCCTGGGATTCTCCAGGCAAGAACACAGGAGTGGGTTGCCATTTCCTTCTCCAACGCATGAAAGTGGAAAGTGAACGTGAAGTCACTCAGTCGTGTCTGACTCTTAGGGACCCCATGGACTGCAGCCTACCAGGCTTCTCTGTCCATGGGATTCTCCAGGCAAGAACACTGGACTGGGTTGCCATTTCCTTCTCCAATGCATGAAAGTGGAAAGTGAAAGTGAAGTCACTCAGTCGTGTCTGACTCTTAGCGACCCCATGGACTGCAGCCTACCAGGCTCCTCCGTCCATGGGATTTGCCAGGCAAGAGTACTGGAGTGGGGTGCCATTGCCTTCTCCATTCATATGTCACAAAGATGTGCAAATAAAACACAAATTACTTCTACATTTAATTTCATTTTTCTCTGAAGTTTCTACCTTTTTTGTGTAGTAGGAGAAAATTACCTTCAGTTGAATTTTAAAAACTTAGTTTGATTCAATGATACTGACCGAAAGTTGGCAAGCTAGCACCTGCAATCCCATTGACTATTTGTGTAAATAAAGCTTTATTGGAACACAGTTATGCCCATTCATTTACATATTGTTTATTACTGTTTTGGGCTTCCCAGGTGGCACTAGTGATAAAGAACCTGCCTGCCAATGCAGGAGATGTAACCTGCCTGCCAATGCAGGAGACGTAAGAGACATGGGTTCGATGCCTGGGTCAGGAAGATTCCATGGGGGAGGGCATGGCAACCCACTCCAGTATTCTTGCCTGGAGAATCTCATGGACAGTGGAGCCTGGAGGGCTACAGTCCATAGGGTCATAAAGAGTCAGACACTACTGATGTGACTTAACACACACCCACACACACATGACTGTTTTCAGGCTACAGGGGTAGAGTTCAGTAATTGCAAAAGAGTTCATATAATTCACAAAGTCTATAATATTCAGTACCTATCTCTTCGTGGAAAGTTCACTTGTCTCTGAGAAAAAACTTTCTCTTTAAGTAAAGGATCAGCCCCTTTGAGATGAAGCTCTTAGTCTTTCATATTTCTCTTTCTTCAGTCAACTCCTCTCCAAGATGATTTCTGGGTTTTAAAGGTTATGTGGTCTCTGTAACTATGGTATAAAGAGAGGGGGGAGACCAGGTCCTCGGTGCATGTGGTACCCTCTGGATTCTTGCTCATGTCTACTAAGTAGTGGTTGGTATGAACTGTTCCCTGGACTAGTGAGCACTGACATGAGACTGGTTCTATTCCTGAGTGTTCTGCTGACATTCACTGACCAGTTTGCAACTGGTGATGCTGCGGTTTGTTCTCATTTGCCTTGCGAGGGTATAGGACCTTCCCTGCTCACTTGACCACTGATGATTTTGCAGAGTCCATCGGGGGCCAGCTGGAACTTGCACACAGTCCTCAACTTCAAGACCACTTTTTTCTTTATGCCAGGAATCCCTTCTGGCAAACTCCCCAGACAAAACCTCAGGTAAACACCATATACTATCCCAGGAACATGGGGAAAATTCTGGGTCCTTCACGTGCTTCATGGGAAATAAGGATGCTTTGAGAGGGCTGCATTCATGCCCTCCCTCTGCTTAACCACTCTGTGATGTCTAGTTTCAAGTGGAGTAGACAACCTATAAAGAAATCACCTTCCAGCCTCCTAAGTAGAAAAGGGAGCAGAAATATCTCAGCCTTCAGCATTCCCGCCTTTTCACCCAATATTCTGCTATTTCATTCTAAAAGACGGAGGGTAGGCCACGTGAATGACCATGCTTCTACTTCTGTCTCTCCTCCAATCCCTCAAGGTAAAGCGAATACCTCCACCTTGTACTTCCTCTATATGCAGGATGCCTATAAATCTCTGTAAAACTTTATAATAAAGCCTACTTTATAATCAAGGCAAGATGAAGGAATGTGTATGTGCGTATTAGTTTCCCTCAACAAACTGGGGCATGAAGGCTATTGTACTGCTGAAGTTTTGAAAAACACTAATTGGAATGTCAGAAGCTGAATATAATCTTTCTTTTCATTCTTGCTGAAACATGTAATAGATGTAGCTCTTGAGCTTACTGGGGAGAAAGCCATATACACTGAAAAGCAAAAAAGAACACACTGAAAGCATTCCCAAAATATTACTCACATTACATATCACAGAATCAAATCAATTTGAAGGGATCAGGCATCCATGAAAAATGCATAAGAAATTACATAGGGAACCCCTACCACCAATGCAGAGGGACCACCTTCAAGCTTCCTTTTAATCAAGATTGTTAGATCCACTCCCAACGTCTAGATGTGGAGCAGATATTTTACGGGTGAGATATTCATTCAAGGAAATGTGTGTTTCTTTTTTTTTATTTGTTTGTTTTTAATTGGAGGAAAATAGCCTTATTATTAAGAGTCTGTCTTTATAAAGAGTGTGCCTGTAATGCAGAAGACCCAGGTTCAATCCCTGGGTCAGGAAGTTCCTCTGGAGAAGGAAATGGCAACCCACTCCAGTATTCTTGCCTGGAGAATCCCATGAATGGAGGAGCAAGGTGGGCTACAGTCCATGGGATCCCAAAGAGTGGGAGCTTAACAATGTTGTGTTGGTTTCTACCATACATCAACATCAATCAGACATAAGTATACATATGTTCCCTCCTTCTTGGACCTCCTTCCTACCTCCTACCCTATCCCACCCCTCTAGGTTGTTACAGAGCACAGGTTTAGTTCTTTGCATTAATGGACATTTCTTAACCCATCTCTCCCTTTCTTTAAAATAAAGCGGTTGGAATGGAAATTGATTGAGGTCACTCTCAGCTCTGGAATCAATTTCAAAATGAAGCAGCATATGATAGTAGTGGGAGGAAAAAGTCAAGGGTCTTATGAACCTGAATTTGAATCCTGACCCTGCCACTTAGTAGCCATGTATAACCATTCAGAGACACTACCTAAGTTTCTATACCATGAGCCTCTGCTCCTAAGGGATTAGAACCTCATGTGGTCTTTGATTATTTCCTCCCATCCAGACCACATTGGTTTATATTATGGGCTTGCCACAGGCAAAATATAGCAATCCCAAACACCTGCCCTTTAAACAGAAATATATTTATTACTTTTAACTAAAAGGACAATTGCTTTACCCGGAATACCACATGCATAAGCAAAGTTAGATTCCAATTTGGCAGTCTGTCAGAATCTCATCGAATATCCCTCTATCTTAGCTTTCCCATATGATTATTGAAGGTATAGCCCCAGTTCCTGGACTTGAGCCATGAAAAGAACTCAGAGATGTACGCTCTGGACAGTACCCCATATTTGTAGCTCCTGATCCCTAAAGCTTGCCAACATGCCTTTCTCTGTGATTAACTTATAATTTCTACAGATTGTGACATCACAACTCAAAATGGTATCTGGTCACTTATTCAGTGGTCACTCTGGGAATTATTAAGTGCTAAAAAGTTGGGAAGAGATGGTGATGCTAACAATATTACGTTCAGGTTATAAGTATGCTTCAGGTTATGGGAAGAATCTTGGATTGGTCACACTTTTGACTGGCATCAAATCTTAGCATGGGAACTGAAAGATAGGTATCATCCAAAGAATAAAGAGAACTAAGAAAAAAAAATGCCTGTTTTTTTTTTTTTTTTTTTTCAGCTCAAGCTGAAACATTCCTTATATTTCTTATGATGGAAATCACACCATTTCCATAGTTAGTTACAAAGACATTTTTATTATTAGGAAAAAGAAACGATGGAAGTGCCATACCTAGATATTACAATGACAATTATAGAGTGAGCATGTTGGCATTTATGTGTGTATATTAGCTAAATGTCTGAAACACTCCTCAAGGACTCCTCAAGGTCCCTTTGTGACCTTGGATCACAGACTTTCCCACTTTACCTAGCTGGAAAGGACAAGAACAGGCTGGGGGTCGGGGTGTGGCAGAAATGTCGTTTATAGCTTCCCTGGTGGCTCAGTGGTAAAGAATGTGCCAGCAATGCTGGAGACATGGGTTCAATCCCTGGGTTGGGAAGATCCCCTGGAGAAGGAAATGGCAACCCAATCCAGTATTATCGCCTGGGAAATCCCATGGACAGAGGGGACTGATGGGCTACAGTCCATGGGGTTGCAAAAATATTGAACATAACTTATTGACTAAACAATAACAACAAGAAATGTGATTTATACTAGGGAAGTGGCCAAGGGAAGGGCAGGATCAAACAGGTCTGCTTGAGATGAGCAGATCCACAGGACAGGTATGATAGGAATCAAGGGAGAAAGCCAAAGGTCATATGAGGAGCAAAATAACATACACCAGCTCTCACTTACCACCCACACCAACCCTGTGAGATATGAACAGACAAGCTTGCCCACGGTTATGTGGCAGAGTCAAGATGTAAAACCAAACAGACAGACTTCAGACCCTGCCCTCTCCATCACCCTGAATATCCCCTCCACCTCCTAGAACATGGAATACAGAATCATAAGAGAAAGAGTAAGAAGCAGTTAAGATGGACACCCTTGATAGTCCAGTGGTTAAGACTGTGTGCTTCCACTGCAGGTGGCATGGGTTCAGTCCCTTGTCAGGGAAGTTCTGCATGCTGCATGGCCAACCAACCCCCCCTCACCTCCCCCCGCCACACACACACATACAACTATACAAAGAAGTAGCTGCAATGAGAAAAAGTTGAGAAATGGAATAAGACAATTGTTAAGTCAAGACAGTGTAGGGTGTAGGCCATGCATAATATCTGGGTATCCATGAGTGTTCCTGGCTTGCAAGTACCATGCTGTATCATGAAAATCTGAAAGGCATCAGTACTTGAATGTTACGTATTTCATAGATTAAATAATCCCATAAATATTGTCTCTAATGAAAGGACACGAGGAAGGAGGCAGAGTTTTTATAAATGAATGAGTCTCCAAATAACAAAGATACCTGCACCAACTGAGGGAATTTTAGCGAGTTCAGTACAAAGGAAAGGACAAATGGAGCTGGGAGGTGATTGGAGGGATGTGAGGAATTGTCTTCTTTGATAATCACTAAAATAATTGCTCAGTTTTTCTGGATATATAATTGATTCAACAAACACTACTGAGTGCCTCTTTAGATCCTTGAATGACGGAATTTGGAAGCCATATTAATAAAAAATGGTTATCCCTGCCCTCAAAGGGCGTATCATCCAGTGAAATACCTATATCCTTAAAGAATATAAGGGGTTCTGTGGAAGGACATTGTAGAGAACATCATTCTCCCTCTTTTTCTTGGCATTGATTGAAATTAAGCTCCTCTCACCCCAACACACCTCCTTATAGTACCATTTCCATGGCGACTGAGAATTTTTGTTGTGTGACTAAAAGTCATTATAACTAAAAGTCTTCATGTATGAGGCAAACATTAATATTTGCATTAATAATGTAATAATTCACGGGAGCCACCAGGAGGTCTCTGAGGGGTAGAAAGCTAGAAGAAAAGTAACATTTCACCCTACTTTGCTACACTTTGTTCTTTCTTTGAACTCTAAAATGCGATTTAGCTCTTTATCATGGTGCTTGCTAGCTGTCTTCCAGGTGTTAACTGGTGTCATTTATTCCCAAATTGGATTACAAAATTCGGAAGGGCAGAGAGTTGTCATCTTCCCCTGCACTGACCTCAATGCCGAGCTCAAAGTCAAATACAGAGGCAGTGCCTAGTACTGGCCCCATTGTTGCTGTTGTCGTTTTGGTTGCTAAATCATGTCCCATTCTTTGTGACTCCATGGACTGTAGCTCGCCAGGCTCCTCTGTCCTCTGTCCTCTGCTATCTGTCCTGTATCCTCTGTCCTCCACATGAGTTTGCTCAACTTCATGTTCATTAAGTCAATCATGCTATCTAGCCGTCTCATCCTCAGCCACTGTCTTTTCCTTTTGCTTTCAATCTTTCCCAGCATCAGAGTCTTTTCCAATGGGTCGGCTCTTCACATCAGGTGGCCAAAGTATTGGAGCTTCAGCTTGAGCAACAGTCCTTCCAATGAACATTCAGGGTTGACTTCTGTTAGGATTGACTGGCTCCCTTGCACTGGCTTAAATGGGAGTCTCAGTTAAGACAGAGAAGAGGGAGGTTCAGAGGAAATGAGCGAAGAAAGATTAGAATAGGTGTTGCAGTTTTAAAGACCCAGCCTCATGTTTTGGAAAGACCTGAATTTTCAGGGAGAAGTATGCAAATTGCACAAATTAGAAACAGAGCTAAAGGCAGCCTAGAGAGGCAGCCTCAACTGCCCATTTACATCATTATTTACTGGCACACAAAGAATACACTGGCTTTCCCTTAGTGCTGCTTCACTGTACAAGGACACAAACCAAGATATCGAAGTGTTCACTGAATATTCACTAAGGCCCGCAGGTGTCTTGCTGAGCATCGACCACATGCCCATAAAGCACATGGTGGCCACAGAGGACAGCAAAAGTCATAACCCTTGTCCCTACGAAGCCTATAGATTTAGTGGTGGCTCAAATAGCCCCTCGGATATTCACCTCTGCTTCCTTTGATCTTTTGCTCACTCATTCTTCATTTATTTTTACGGTGCAGTATAGAGAGTCAGCTTTGTGCCAGGATCAATAATTATGCCACACGGCTAAACAACATTAATAAAGACTTTGGAGCCTCCGAAGCATGCAGAAGCCAATGTCTGAGGAACTGGTGGGCCATAAGGGAAGAAGGGCAGGGTACAAAAGAAAGAGGGTATTGCTATATTTGGGCTCATTTCTCAACAAAGAGCTTTTCATGCCTAAATGTATTGTTCCTTTTCACTGAGCTTTCTGGCATAATCTCTTATTTAGGCATAGATTGTGCCTGAGTTTCTCTCCAACTAAAGACAGCAGAGATTTTGGTGTGAGGGCCTCACTTGGCTCTCAGAAAGACGGCTTGTTCGGGTTTAAGTGTTATTAGAAAAGACTAGAGGTCTTTAAGCTTCTCTCCCACCCTCTCTTTTTTCCAAGGGATTTGTCTGGAAATTATTTGAAATCCTTGAGTTCTCCATGAATAACTGAAACATGCAAGCAAACATAAACCCTCAGGCTCTGACTTGACAAGAAGATGCACAGAATAATTCCTCGTGGTTGGATGGAACAAGTCAGAAATGATGCGGAAGGGAGACGGAGATGCTGGTGAAGATACTCATCATGAGCTCAGCATCGATATTAGAGGAGAGCTCACACATTAGAGAGATCAGTTACTGAAGATGCAGACCCAGTCTGCCCGTTCCCTCCTTTACCCTTTAGTGCTGTCCTACAACCCATCCTGCCTTTCTAACCTACTGAGAGCATCTCAAACAACTGTCACAAGTTACCTTCTTTGCCTCAGTTCTTCCTTCTGCCTCTATGTGTACCTTGCTCAGAGCCCTAGCAAAAGTTATCACACAGCTGTATATGTGTTTTTACTCAACCACCTCTATGCTCTCTCTCTCCTACTACCCTAGGATATTCACGAAGGTGGAATTATACTGTATTCACTCTAAATCTCTAAAATTTAGCACAATGACCAAAGCATAACAGATTCACAATAGATATTTGACAAACAGACGAACTTGGGACAATAATTGGTATTTGTTCAGCATATACTACGTGCCAGTTCCTACAGTAAATGGTTTACATGTTAATTCATTTAATTATCAGGAAAACCCTACAAGGTGGGAACTGTTATCTTCCTCATCTCAATATTGTCGTTGTGCCTCAGTTTCCTGTTTGCAAAAGGAGGTGACAACAAGGCTTACAGAGATAAAAGCACAGAGAGGTAAAGTGAGCTGCTCAAGATATACAGCAAGAGCCTGAGGCAGAACCTGAAGTTCTGCCGTTTGACCCCAGAGCCTAAGCTCCTGTGCGCCGCACTACAGTGGATGAGTAAGACTCCTTGGGACCCCTCTCAGATCTGCTACCTTTCTACAAAATAAACTCCGAATGAATTCGTTAAAAGTTGTCAGTGATTATTTTGATGACATATTTTCAACCCTTTGGTAGTGTCTAGAACATTATAATGTTGGAAAGATTGGAAAGCATATTGCCCAGTGGTTTTCAAACTTTCTTAGCAATGGGATCTTTCCCGAGAAAAATCTTTTCCAGATGAAATCTTTAGCAGAAGCTCAAAAGGTTTAAAAGAATGGCAATGAGTAGTTGAAGTGGGCTGGAGATGGAGAGATTGAGACATCTGTTTGAAGACTGCTTGTCCCTCTTCCATGGGTGACCCTGAAGAATCTCAATGAGTATGTAGGACTCAGTTTGGGTATTACTGCTCTAGTCCCAGAGAAGGCAATGGCACCCCACTCCAGTACTCTTGCCTGGAAAATCCCATGGACAGAGGAGCCTGGTAGGCTGCAGTCCATGGGGTCACTAAGAGTCAGGCACAACTGAGCAACTTCACTTTGGCTTTTCACTCTCATGAATTGGAGAAAAAAATGGCAACCCATTCCACTGTTCTTGTCTGGAGAATCCCAGGGACGGGGAGCCTGGTGGGCTGCCGTCTATGGGGTCGCACAGAGTCGGACATGACTGAGCGACTTAGCAGCAACAGCAGCAGTTCTAGTCCAGATCCCTTCAATTAAACAATGAGAAACCTAAGATCTTAAGACATTTGCCCAAGGACAAACATTTAGTAAGTGGCAGGTCTTCTGGCTCCAACATCAGTGTTCTTTCCTTTACATCATGCCAGGGGAATTGATTCCCAATCCTAGTTTCACGATACCAGAGGCTGTCCTAGTTATCTCATATTGTGAAGGATATAACAAAAGTCTCATAGCAAAAGTGATAATCTACTTTAAAAGTCTGTAGCACCATATTTTTGGTGTTGATCAGAAAATGGGACAAACTTCACAGAATTAAATGATAATAAGATAATGCCATTGCTAAGACATTGCAAATCTGAAAAGGTTGAAGTCCAAAGTAATATCCAACCATGCAAACGACACCCACACATTCAGACTCTGACCTTGAACAACTAATCCTTAGCAAATCCGCAATCCCTTAGTTTTACGAAGTTGTATTTGGTGGGAGCAGCAGCGAGTCGATATTTTTCAAAACAAGATAATGAAAGCCCAGTGTTTACAGTACTAACGTGGGCTCTTCTCTGCCCAGAATTTTCAGAATTTTAATAATAACCAACGTCAATGTTTAATCTAAAGCTAGAGCACACTGGTTAAGAAACTGCTAAAAATAATCTGCTTCATATTGATGGCTTTGGCTTTGTTGACTCATAAAATGTCAGGGTTGGAGAAAAATAACTAACGGAAGCTTCAGCTGTGATTGTACCTTCAATTATTGATGCTCCACTCTTAGTCTTCAGGCCCAACAGCTAAGATGCGATGTGATGGAATAGAGACCATGTGATGAACTAAACTTGGGGAGGCTCACTCTCAATTCTGTCCACAAGACTCCTAACCTTACCAGCTTACAGTAAAAACCACGGGGTCCAAATATTGACTGATCTCATAGTGTTCCTTCACATTGGATGGTAAGAGAAGGAGAGGAAGGGCATGAGTTGCCAGATTTGGGAAGCATAGAGCTAGGAATGTGAAGGTCTGTGCTTATGAATTTACAAGAATGGTTTCCAAATGGATTCCTTTAGTTTACAGCAAAGATGCCAGAATCACTCAGGAGATTCAGGACTCATCACTGTTGAGTAGGAACACTTATGGAATTAAGGATCAGCAAAACTGAGATCTAGTTCTAGCTCTGCCTTATACTAACTACATACCTTTGAGCTGCTCAGTCTCATGGTGTGCCTACCTCATCAAGTACCTGATGTATCTAAAAATTCAACTACCAATTACTGAAGCCAGACACCACACTAGGCACTTTACGTACATTAAATCATAGCATCCTGTACTCATGGAAGGGACTACCATTTTTATCTTTGCCCCCAGATAATGCTAGTGAAATCCATGAACTTTGTACTTGTACTCATAAAGTGAAAAGCTAGAATTGATTTCTGAAAATCACAAATGGAAACACGACATAGGCTTTTCAGGAGGTATCAACATGCAGGTGAATCATGAATTACTCATGACAATGGGAATAAGTCAGCATTCAGAGGGTTTGTTTGGTTTTTTTTTTTTTTTTTTTGGTCTCAAGTTCCCTTCTCTAAAATTTACCAATTTCTGACATTGTCACACAGCACGAACACAAAGTCAAAGGAAACCTATGCGCTCACCACCCCCCATAGAATCTGATTCAATGGCTTGCAGCTTTGAGGTTCAACAGGAAGACAGATCCTTTGGATGATTCAAGAGCAATTGCCTCTCATTCCTTTGGGCAATTCAGAAGAGTACCTGCCTCTCAACTCTGCTGGCCTGCCAGGCCAACCCCAGACCCGTCACAGGGTAGGAAGACATCAGAATGTGGTTCATGGAGCTTCTAGAAAGCCAGACTAGAGAGGGTGGTTCTGAATAACAAAACTTAGGGCGGCCTCAGAAGCATTTCATGTAACACCACTGTCAGTGGCACACGGAACTGCTTCTTCCAAATCAGGAAATAGTTTGTCCTGAGCCAGCCACACTCTGGGGTTCAGACACATTCATTCCACTCATCATCTATCCACAACCTTTCCTGAGTGCCAACTGGTGCCAGCCTCCTGGGGGCCTACCTGTACTCTACATGACAAAACGGGAGGAGAGGAGAAGTATTAGTAGTTAATAGTGGTACCATGTACTCGATCCTATGTGAACAAAGAAGAAAGGAAAATAAGGCAGATTATGGGAAAAGGAGGTCCAGAGGAGCTTCCCACATAGGGTTTCCAGATTTAGAAAATAAAAATAGAAGGCGCATTGCACTGTTTATAATAGCCAGGACATGGAAGCAACCTAGATGTCCATCAGCAAGTGAATGGATAAGAAAGCTGTGGTACATATACACAATGGAGTATTACTCAGCCATTAAAAAGAATACATTTGAAGCAATTCTAATGAGGTGGATGAAACTGGAGCCTATTATACAGAGTGAAGTAAGCCAGAAAGAAAAACACCAATACAGTATACTAACACATATATATGGAATTTAGAAAGATGGTAACGACAACCCTGTATGCGAGACAGAAAAAGAGACACTGATGTATAGAACAGTCTTTTGGGCTCTGTGGGAGAGGGAGAGCATGGGATGATTTGGGAGAATGGCATTGAAACATGTATAATATCATATATGAAATGAGTCGCCAGTCCAGGTTCAATGCACGATACTGGATGCTTGGGGCTGGTGTGCTGGGACGACCCAGAGGGATGGTACGGGGAGGGAGGAGGGAGGAGGGAGGAGGGTTCAGGATGGGGAACACGTGTATACCTGTGGCGGATTCATGTTGATATATGGCAAAACCAATACAATATTGTAAAGTTAAAAAGTAAAATAAAATAAAAATAGAAGGCGCAAGTTAAGTCTGATTTTGAGTATACAACTAATACTCTTTTGAGTGTATTTGGGGCCAATATGAAATATAGTTACACTTTAAAAAGTATTTGTTGTCTAAAATTAAGATTTAACTGGCATCCTATATTACAAGTGGCAATCTTCTTCCCAAAGGAGTTGCCTCACTGAGTCTCAGGAAAATGCTGGAAGATGTTTCTCCTGAAGGCTTGATTTATTAAAGATGAGGTTGAGATGCCTCCTGACTGTATGTAGGAATGAACTGCCAGACTCTGTTCTTCCATCCTTATAATTGCTGGTGACATTTAATCTTGACCTTCGGGTTCAAACCCTAGGTAGAGAGAGAGCCCTAGAGATAGGGCTCTGACCCTATCTCTCTTTATCAGAGGAGTCAACAGCCCAGGTGGCTCAACAGTACAGACCTTGCCATTGGCCCCATTCAGATCATGCACTGGGCATGACCAAAATAAGTTTCACAAGACACTTGGATAAATGAGGATCTTAGTTACTACTTGGGATTTTTTTTTTTTTTTCTAATTTTTGTATCCAAGCTCCTATCCTACCAACCTGGGTCAGTTTTTTTTTCCAATCACAAAGAAAAGCAATGCCAAAGAATGTTCAGACCACCATACAATTGTGTTCATTTCACATGCTGAAAAGGTAATGCTTAAAATCTTTCAAGCTAGGCCTCAGCAGTATGTGAACTAAGAACGTTCAGATATACAAGCTGGATTTATAAAAGGGAGAAAGCAGAGACCAAATGGCCAACATCCATTAGATCATAGAAAAAACAAGGGAGTTCCAGAAAAGCATCTACTTCTGCTTCATTGACTACACCAAAGCCTGTGACTGTGTGGATCACAACATACTGTGGAAAATTCTGAAACAGATGGGAATACCAGACCACCTTACCTCTCTCATGAAAAACCTGTGTGCAGGACAAGAAGCGGTAGTTAGAACTGATCATGGAACAATGGACTGCTTTCAAATTGGGAAAGGAGTACGTCAAGGCTGTATATTGTCATCCTGCTTATTTAACTTCTATGCAGAGTAAATCATGAGAAATGCTAGGCTAGATGACTCACAAACAGGAATCAACATGCCAGGGAAGTCTATCAACAACCTCAGATACACAGATGATACCACTCTAATGGCAGAAAGTGAAGAGGAACTAAAGAGCCTCTTGATGAGGGTGAAGAGGAGGGTATAAAAACTGGCTTAAAAACTCAACATTCAACCAATAAAGATCATGGCATCTGGTCCCATCATTTCACGGCAAATAGATGGAGAAAAAGTGGAAACAGTGACAAATTTTCTTAGGCTCCAAAATCACTGTGAATGGTGACTGCAACCATGAAATTAAAAGACGCTTGCTCCTTGGAAGAAAAGCCATGACCAACCTAGACAGCATATTAAAAAGCAGAGACATCACATTGCCAACAAAAGTCTGCATAGTCAAAGCTATGGCTTTTCCAGTAGTCACATACAGATGTGAGAGTTGGACTATAAAGAAGGCTGAGTGCCAAAGAATTGATGCTTTCAATCTGTGGTGTTAGAGAAGACTCTTGAGAGTCCCTTGGAGACAAGGAGATCAAACAAGTCTAAAGGAAATCAACACTGAATATTCATTGGAATGACTGATGCTGAAGTTGAAGCCCCAGTACTTTATCTACCTGATGTGAAGAGCTGACTCATTGGAAAGGACCCTGATGCTGGAAAAGATTGAGGGCAGGAGGAGAATGAGGTGACAGGATGAGATGGTTGGATGGCATCACTGACTCAATGGATATGAGTTTGAACAGACTCCAGAAGATAGTGAAGGACAGGGAAGCCTAACGGGCTGCAGTCCATAGGGCTGCAAAGAGTTGGACATGACTTGGTGACTGAAGAACAACAAACAACTCCAATCCTGTCTCCCAGTTTCAGTAAGAGTGCCCCTGGTACAATCAGGCACATATCAGATATTCAATAAACATTCAGTGTTTAATTCAGCAACATGAAGAAATGGACCAGAAGGTAAAAACTGGGCCCCACCTTTGCATTATTACACAACTCCTCCCACTCTCTGATCCTTGGCTTACTCATCTGTAAAATTAGTGGGCCAAACTATATAAATGATCTGTTTCTCAAGCCCCTTTTATATCAAGTCTGAGCTGTTTGCCTATGGATATATCCAGGGCCAGCCATATGTATTAAAAAAAATCCATAAAGTTATTCAGTTTTCCTTTTAGGCAGGCCAAGATTTAATGTGTGATGATAATATTGAGCAATAACTCATTGGAAAATTACTTTTGCTAAACTTAGACCATGTTTTAATTTCATAATTCAACACAAATCCCTCTAAATTTCTAATCCTGGGACCAGTTTCAAATCCTGGGAGCATCTCTATCTTTATTCAGTGCTTCAAATAAGCCAAGATTTTTGATAAAAATTATCTATTTATGCATAGCCTTGGTCATGAATGCTGCCTTTTTTGCCTCAATATTTTAAAAAGCAAGTATTTTTCTAACAAACAATGACTATTTTATCTCCTTTAATTTTCTTCAATTTTTTGTATGCTAGAATTAATAGGCAAACTGTGGCTGAGGTTTTCAACTCAACAATTTATTCAATTCACTTAGTAGCACTCAACCCTAACTATACATTAAGAAATACCTGGAGAGCTTTTAAAATGACTGAGGTCAGGGTCTCACCTTAGATAAATTAAATCAAAATCCCAGAAGGAGGAGACCCTGCCTTGCCAATGATGCTAAGGTGCAGCCAAGATTGAGACATTCTGAATTAAGACACCAAAATTGTTTTCATGGCATTAGATGTTTATATTATCCTTGAAAAATATGTGAAGCCAACAGTAGGGTATCAAGGAGAGAGGGATTTTAGGGGGAAATTAATTCAGAAGTAACTCTAAAGATCCAAGACCACAGAGGACATTCAGTCAGTGTGATGACTGGGTGGAGATGAACAATTACTAAGAGGTCTTTTGGGGTTAGGAAGCCTATAATTCTAAAACCACCATACCTGCAATGACATGTCAACATGTAAGAGAAGAAATTGACATCTCTCATGGACCAGATTGAAGTCCTCTTTCAAAAACCTTTCTCTCAGCCATTACTCATCATTGAAAAGATAAGTGCAGTTTTTCAAGTAACCCGATCTTTTTTCCTCGATCCTTATTTGCTACAAGCTTCCCTTGACTCTCTCCTCCTCTTTCTTTGCCTTCTCTTCCTTCTTCCTCTTCCACTGCTGCCATTAGTGCCACTGCTAGCAATTCTGAAAGTGGACATACAGTGCAGGGGGAAAGGCAGGAGATGAGTCAACTACAGAGACTGACCAGTACATAGATGCTCACTTTTCTTCTCCTGGTCTAATTCTGGGGGCATTCTGAGAGGTAACAGTTATTGAGCACGGACAGTATTCTAGCTTGAGCCTCTCTTCATTTTCTCATCTTTCTATCCATTCTGCAATCCTCTGTAGAGTTATCAGTATTATCCTCACTTTGAATTGAGGAATCTGAGGCTCAGAGAGGTGAGATGACATGTCCATGATCACACACCTAATAATCAGCAAAGCCAACATGCACCTCAATGCTACTTCTCTTATGATCTGCATCCCTAACCACTGATAGGAAGTGATAGCTTACTCTGAGTTCCATACCACTCCGTTTCCCTTTCTAAGCACATGTCCTGTTGTGCTTCATGTTGTGGTAATCTCTGAACTCCCTTCTACAGAGCTTGACTCTCTAAAGCTACGGTCTATATCCAGTTTATTTGTGTCCCCATTATGCCAGTACAATATGCATGGAACACAGTCAATCAATAACAGGTGAAAACTGAATGGATTTGGAAGTGAAGGAGTGTATGTTTCAATAGCTGACTTTTTTTTTTTTTTTTAGCAATTTATGCTCTGAAGTATGAAGGAAGGTTTTGAGTAAAGGATTTGAGACCTGGAAGTGCTTGTTTTAAAACTACAAATTCAGTTAATCAGAGATATACACTGGGGACCTTGCTAGTGACCAGTGGTTGGAAATCTGCCTTCCAGCACAGGGGATGCCAGTTTGATCCCTGGGCCTGGGACAATCCTGCATGCTGTGGAGCAACTAACCCCTCAAAGTACAACTACTGAGCCCACACGCCCTAAAGCCTGTGCTCTACAACAAGAAAAACCACCGCAATGAAGACTAGCCCCTGCTTCCCACAACTAGAGAAAGCCTGTACACAGCAACAAAGACCCAGCACAGCCAAAAAATTAAATAAATAAACAAAAATTTAAAAAAAAAGATGGGCAGTTTCTGCTTAAAAGAAAAAATATACACACTGCATAAGAAGGGACTGGGGTGCCAATCAAGAGGTCAGTGCTGGAACTGTTTTAAGGCTCTAAATTTGGAAGGATTTTAAATTAGCAGGTGCCCCAAACAAGAAGAGCTAGCAAGATCAGTTCAGAAATGACAAGCTGACTTTATCTCACATACCTTACCCTCTGTGTTGGTAATGCTTGCTCAAGGAGCACTACTGGAAATGATCTGAGACTGCATCCAGGCTTAGCAGGAAAGGAAAAGAATATGGTGTTTGATTAGCAATGTCTACCAGGGGTAAATTTGGCCTTGGAGTACAGAATGAATCAGGGCAAAGGCTAATAGAATTTTTCCAAAAGAGTGCACTGTCATAGCAAACACCCTCTTCCAACAACACAAGAGAAGACTCTACACACGGACATCACCAGATGGTGAATACCGAAATCAGATTGATTATATTCTTTGCAGCCAAAGATGGAAAAGCTCTATACAGTCAGCAAAAACAAGACCAGGAGCTAACTCTGGCTAAGATCATGAACCCTGTATTGCCAAATTCAGACTGAAATTGAAAGTGGGGAAAACCACTAGACCATTCAGGTATGACCTAAATCAAATCCCTTATGATTATACAGTGGAAGTGAGAAATAGATTCAAGGGATTAGATCTGATGGATAGAGTACCTGAAGAACTATGGATGGAGATTTGTGACACTGTACAGGAGATAGGGATCAAGACCATCCCCAAGAAAAAGAAATGCAAAAAAGGAAAATGGTTGTCTGAGGAGGCCTTACAAATAGCTGTGAAAAGAGAAGCTAAAGGCAAAAGAGAAAAGGAAAGATACACCCATTTGTTTGCAGAGTTCCAAAGAATAGCAAGGAGAGATAAGAAAACCTTCCTCAGTGATCAGTGCAAAGAAATACAGAAAAACAACAGAATGGGAAAGACTAGAGATTTCTTCAAGAAAATTAGAGATACCAAGGGAACACTTCATGCAAAGATGGGCACAATAAAGGACAGAAATGGTATGGACCTAAAGGAAGCAGAAGATATTAAGAAGAGGTGGCAAGAATACAGAGAAAAACTATACTAAAAAAATCTTCATGACCCAGATAATCACAATGGTGTGATCACTCACCTAGAGCCAGACATCTTGGAATGTGAAGTCAAGTGGGCCTTAGAAAGCATCACTATGAACAAAGCTAGTGGAGGTGATGGAATTCCAGTTGAGCTATTTCAAATCCTGAAAGATGATGCTATGAAAGTGCTACATTCAATATGCCAGCAAATTTGGAAAACTCAGCAGTGGCCACAGGACTGGAAAAGGTCAGTTTTCATTCCAATCCAAAGAAAGGCAATGCCAAAGAATGCTCAAACTACCGCACAATTGCACTCATCTTACATGCTAGGAAAGTAATGCTCAAAATTCTCCAAGCCAGGCTTCAGCAATATGTGAACCATGAACTTCCTGATGTTCAAGATGGATTTAGAAAAGGCAGAGGAACCAGAGATCAAATTGCCAACATCTGCTGGATCATCAAAAAAGCAAGAGAGTCTCAGAAAAACATCTATTTCTGCTTGATTGACTATGCCAAAGCCTTTGACTGTATGGATCACAACAAACCGTGACAAATTCTTCAAGAGATGGGAATGCCAGACCACCTGATCTGCTCCTGAGAAATCTGTATGCAGGTCAAGAAGCAACAGTTAGAACTGGACATGGAACAACAGACTGGTTCCAAATTGGGAAAGGAGTATGTCAAGGCTGTATATTGTCACCCCGCTTATTTAACTTATATCCAGAGTACATCATGAGAAACACTTCATGAGGAAGCACAAGCTGGAATCAAGATTGCTGGGAGAAATATCAATAACCTGAGATATGCAGGTGACACTACCCGTATGACAGAAAGTGAAGAACTAAAAAGCCTCTTGATGAAAGCGAAAGAGGAGGGTGAAAAAGCTGGCTTAAAACTCAACATTCAGAAAACTAAGATCATGGCATCTGGTCCCATCACTTCATGGGAAATAGATGGGTTAGCAGTGGAAACAGTGGCTGACTTTATTTTGGGGGGCTCCAAAATCACTGCAGATGGTGACTGCAGCCATGAAATGAAAAGATGCTAGCTCCTTGGAAGAAAAGTTATGACCAACCTAGACAGCACATTAAAAAGCAGAGACATTACTTTGCCAACAAAGGTCCATCTAGTCAAAGCTATGGTTTTTCCAGTAATCTTGTATGGATGTGAGAGTTGGGCCATAAAGAAAGCTGAGCACTGAAGAATTGATGCTTTTGAACTGTGGTGTTTGAGAAGACTCTTGAGAGTCCCTTGGACTGCAAGGAGATCCAACCAGTCCATCCTAAAGGAAATCAGTTCTGAATATTCATTGGAAGGACTGATACTGAAGCTGAAACTCCAATACTTTTGGCCACCTGATGCAAAGAACTGACTCATTTGAAAAGACCCTGATGCTGGGAAAGATTGAAGGTGGGAGGAGAAAGGGATGACAGAGGATGGGATGGTTGTATGGCATCACCAACAGGAGTTTGAGTAAACTATGGGAGTTGGTCATGACAGGAAAGCCTGGCGTGCTGAAGTCCATGGGGTTGCAAAGAGTCAGACATGACTGAACGACTGAACTGAACTGAACCAGAGGTAAGGAAAGTGCCACTCACATTAACATCTCTTAGTGAAGGTCTTCTTGGCATTTGACTCACTACCAAATACAGACACTGAATCCTAAAAGCCAACAGATGAGAGTCAAGATAGAGAAGTAAGAGATGACATAAACAAGGAATGAGGAGAGTAGATCTATCCACATAGTCTTGTGGGTTCAGAGTTATTTAGAATTAGTTGAGATATCTGGATATATCTGGCTGACTAAAAGGACCAGAAACAGAGTGGATGGAACTCATGTCATAAGAACTCCACTTCCATTATAATGCAAAATCCAGCTAAGCTGGACAGAGCATAGTCACAGCTCCTGCATCGCCGACTTGCACATCCCAGAGACCACCTTAGAAGTGAGAATTCAACTCCCCATGTGTCGAAGCATTGTAGTGTCAATGATGGCATAATGAAACTAGCCCAGTTAAATTTAGTGGGTATAAATAGCCTAGATCCTGTGGAGAGCTAAGCTGATATTCATTTAAATTAATTCCAGATGAGAAAATAGAAGTGACAGAAACAACACAACACTCTTATTGCAAAACTGTGTCTTTTGTTATCTTTCAAAGACATGAAAACATTTTTAAATAAGTGTAAGAATCCCATTCCAGTACTCTTGCCTGGAAAATCCCATGGAGAGAGGAGCCTGGTAGGCTACAATCCATGGGGTCGCTAAGAGTTGGATACGACTGAGCAACTTCAGTTTCACTTTTCACTTTCATATATTGGAGAAGGCAATGGCACCCCACTCCAATACTCTTGCCTGGAGAGTCCCAGGGACAGGGGAGCCTGATGGGCTGCTGTCTATGGGGTCGCACAGAGTCGGACACGACTAAAGCGACTTAGCAGCAGCAGCAAGAATAGAAAAAGTCAGTGACAGAATTTAATTTGATATTATTTGTTTTATCACAATTACTTAATATTTTGAATAAGCCTAAGTTAGCTCATGAAATGTGCTTCATCTGAAACTTCTATTCACAAGACTAAAATTTTAAAAGAGAGTAATTTTGCATTAACCTCAAAACATTTTAACACTTGTTCCAGAAGAGGAAATAAAATTTACTTCAAAAATATTGGTGAAATAAGCATAGTTGCTAATCCTTGTATAAATAAGCATATAACTGTAGGACTACCAGAGAAGGTGAGAATATAATTTGTTAAAATCCTTTTTATCCTGTCCTCCTTGTGGATACTAGCTAGAGTTCAGATCTTAGTTATGATTCTCCATTGTACCCAAAACTATGACAGATCTAGACAGCATATTAAAAAGCAGAGACATCAGTTTGCCAACAAAAGTCTGTATAGTCAAAGCTCTTGTTTTTCCAGTAGTCATGTATGAATATGACAGTCGGATCATAAAGAAGGCTGAGTGCCAAAGAATTGATGCTTTTGAATTGTAGTGCTGGTGGACTCTTGAGAGTCCCTCGGACAGCAAGGAGATCAAACTAGTCAATCCGAAGTGAACTCAATCCTGAATATTCATGGAAGGACTGATGCTAAATCTGAAACACTAATACTTTAGCCACCTGATGTGAAAAGCCAACTCATTGGAAAAGACCCTCCTGCTGGGAATGATTAAAGACAGAAGGAGAAGGGGCAGCAAAGGATGAGATGGTTGGAGAGAGCATCACCGATTCAATGGACATAAATCTGAACAAACTCTGAGACATAGTGAAGGACAGAAGAGCCTGGCATGCTGCAGTTTATGGGGTCGCAAAGAGTCAGACATGACTTAGTGACTGAACAACAACAACAGAGAGATAAGTTGTTCCTTTCTTGTGGTCCCAATCATCTCAATAAATGTGTCTTCCTTCTTACTTCTGAACTGCAGAAAATTTATCAAAAAGTTTTTAAAATGCCATGCAATACAACCATGCAGCATCACAGACAGCCACAGAAAGGAGCTAGAGTGTGAAAGAAGAAGCAATAACAGAAAAGAGAAGCAAGTGGAGGCTGATGGGGCATTAGGTAGGGCTAGATTCTACACCTATATGTCTGTGGTCTTGTCTACTTTCTAGACAATTGCTTCTTCCTATAACTTTTAAACAAGCTATTTTCTGTTAGTGAAATGAGACCCATTTATTGTATTAAAACTTTTAATAAAAATATAGGATGGTAAAGAAAACTGTAACCACATACCTGTATATCACTACTGAAGAACTTAAGTATATAACTTTAAGTATATATAACACATACACTATGTGCTTCCCTGGTGGCTCAGACAGTAAAGAATCGGCTTGCAGTGTGGGAGACCTGGGTTCAATCCCTGGGTCGGGAAGATCCCCTGGAGAAGGGAATGGCTACTCACTCCAATATTCTGGCCTGGAGAATTCCATGGACAGAGGAGCCTGGCAGGCTACAGAACATGGGGTTGTAAAGAGTCAGACACAACTGAGCAACTTTCTTATTATTATGTACAATAGATTTTAATTTATATACTAGCTTATAACCTGTTTTTTAAATTAAAATATATATCATAAATACCTATCTAGGTCAACAAATATTTTAAGTATACCTGACGTATTTTTTATTGCATTAATGTACCATGAATTGCTTAATTATGCAAATACAAGCATTAAGTTATATCAAATTTCACAATTAAAAATGTGGCCATGAATGTCTCCCAGTAAAATCTTTGTGCAGATGAATGACTATTTTCTTAGGATGCATTTTAAAGAGTAGATTCACTTGTTTCAAAGGGTAGGTGTCTTTTGAAGACTTTTGAAACATGATGCCCTCCAAAAGGGCTGTGAAAACAAATGCAGTGGGCATTTCACAGTAATCTCCCCAAAATGAATATTTGGATGATTCTTTAAAAAATCTCTGCCAGTTAGATAAAGGGAGATGGCATCATATGTCTCTCGTAATTTTCATTTTATGTGTGCCTTCTTAGAGGTCTATTTGCAGATCTATTCTTAGGCTTCCATGTCTGCCTGTCTACAGCCAGCACTAAAGAATGTGGCCATGGCTTACCTAGCTGGGTGCTTTCTCACGCTTCTTTTCTCATGGAAGAGCTGATTCTTCCTGACAAGGTAAACAAGGCCCCTGTGCATCCTTCCAAGCTGAATGGATAGAAAAAGATAAGTTATTACCTACAAAGTTCTGCCTTGGCAAAAAAGACACTCTGAAGATACATTATGGAGAAGACAGCTGTGATTGTAAAAGTTCTTTCTGTCGGAGAGGCTCCCAGCTTGGATTTATCGCCACACAAAAGGAAGGTTACTTCCGGCCAACGAGATAGATGGCCTAGAGGGCAGGTGGCCACCTCTGCTACCAGCGAGGTGCAGGCTTCATTAATAACTCCTGGCAGCGCTGGGAGAAAGAGAAGCAGCAAAAGGCTCATTCTCGTTGGCACAGACAGGAGAAAATCACAGAAGTCCACTTGGTATCTCCAGGGCCTGTCAATTTCTCTACAAAGTAACAGTACATCTGCTTGAACCAATACTCTAAGACAGGCAGAGAAGAGAAAAGAGAGGAAAAAGATATTCCCACCATTCTTCACCTAAGAAGCCAGCCCCAGGTGGGAAAGACTAACAGGAGTACATCTAGGAGGACTAACTTAGCTCCTCTGAGGCTCCCAGGACCTCCGAGGGCTCCCAGGAACTTGCCTGCCCCATCCCCTAAGGGGCCTAGGATGGGGGAAGGCTCAGGAGTTGGAGTTTCTGGGTTTGGACTTTGCTTTACCATATGCAATATGTGAGGCCATGGACAAGTTATCACTTGCTCTAAGCATTCATTTCTCATCTATAAACTAAAACCTAATCATACTTTTTTATTGGCATATAATTGCTTTATAATGTTGTATCAGTTTCTGCTGTACAATAAAGTGAATGAGCTATATGTATACATATATCCCCTCCCTCTTGGACCACCCTTCTACCCCACCACACACTGTCCCACCTGATCTGGGTCATCACAAATATACAAACAGCTCGTGCAGCTCAATATCAAAATAATCAAACAATCCAATCAAAAAATCAGCAGACGATCTAAATAGACATTTCTCCAGAGAAGACATACAGATGGCCAGGAGGCATATAAAAAAGATGCTCAACATCACTAATTATTAGAGAAACATAAATCAAAACCACATGAAGTATCACCTCACACCAGTCAGAATGGCCATCATCAAAAAATCTGAAGTGAAGTGAAGTGAAAGTTGTTCAGTTGTGTCTGACTCTTTGTGACCCCCTGGACGATACAGTCCATGGAATTCTCCAGGCCAGAATACTGAAGTGGGTAGCCTTCACCAGGGGATCTTCCCAACCCAGGGATCAAGCCAGGTCTCCCGCACTGCAGGCGGATTCTTTACCAGGTGAGCCACAAGGGAAGCTGGAGAGGGTGTGGAGAAAAGGGAAGCTCTTGCACTGTTGGTGGCAATGTAAATTGATACAACCAATATGGAGGACATGTATGGAAATCACTTAGAAAACTAAATAGAGAGCTACTATATGACCCAGCAACCCCACTACTGTGCGTATTCCTTGAGAAAACATAAGACACATGTACCCTGATGTTCATTGTAGCACTAATATTTTTATCTGAGTGTTTGCTGTGAATTGAGCTGTGTCCTTAAATTCATATGTCAAAGCTGTAACACGCAATGTGACTGTATTTGGAGATATGGATTTTTGAAGGTAATTAAGGAGAGATGAATCACAAGAGTAAGATCCTAATCCCATTGGTTTGGGGGCATTATGAGAAGATGAAGAGAGAAAGTGAACTCTCTCTCTCCATGCACTTGTGCCAAGGAAAGGCTGTGTGAAGACCACAGTGAGAAGGCAGCCATCAACAAGCCAGGAGATGGGCCCTCACCTGAGCCCTCACAAGCTGGCACCCTGAACTCAGACTAGAAGCCTAGACTAGAAGTGAAATCTGTGGTGTACGCCACCCAGTCTATGGAATTTTGCTCTGACAGCCCAAACTGACTAAGATGGTGTTGCCAGGGAAAAACTAAATTAAAATTTGTATAGCAAACACATATCACATATTAAGTGTTTAGTAAAGTTACCTTTGGGAGAAGGCAATGGCACCCCACTCCGGTACTGTTGCCCGGAAAATCCCATGGATGGAGGAGCCTGGTAGGCTGCAGTCCATGGGGTCGCTAAGAGTCAGACATGACTGAACGAGTTCACTTTCACTTTCTACTTTCATGCATTGGAGAAGGAAATGGCAACCCACTCCAGTGTTCTTGCCTGGAGAATCCCAGGGACAGGGGAGCCTGGTAGGCTGCAGTCCATGGGGTCGCACAGAGTTGGACACGACTGAAGCGAGTTAGCAGCAGCAGCAGCAGCAAAGTTACCTTTAAATCTTTCGTATTCTCTACTCTCTCTCCTCCCTGTAACCCTCCCATCCAGATATTTGCCCAACATGTATTGAAGTTTCCAACAATATAATTTATTCTGCCCCCACCTCTTCTCATTCCCCCCTGACCTTAATGTTTCCATCCTCATCCTAATAACTGGTCTGAATTTCTGAATGTTCCCTCTTCTTGGTCACTTGGTTTTTATGTCCTTAATGCTGGATGCACTTAATCTTGACTAATAAATTTGTCATTGGTAAGAAAAGGCCTCCAGTACCTTAGAACAGTGCCCGGCACACAGTGAACCCTGTAAATGTGGCTATTGTCCTTGTTACTACCCAGCATCCTGACAGTATAATTAAACTATTTTTCATTTATTTTCTAGCATTCAATAAGAGTAGGCATAGTTAGTCCAAATAAACAGCTGAAACAAGAATGCCTATGGCCCTTTGGTGTGGATGGGGCGGGGGGTGGATAAGGAGAGAGAATTTCTCTTTAGGTTGTAGATATCCTATACCAGGACAAACTAAATACCAGGGACTCAGAACCAGAGCAAAGGAAAATCTGAAAAGAATCAGTGGTCCCAGGGACCACGGGGACATAGGACCAACAGGAGAAGTGGTCAGGAGACCCTAAGGCAAGACCCCAGACTCTCTAGAAACTCCTTGCTAAGTATCTTCGGGAAATCCTAGTTGATGTCTTGGGGTCGGGTCTCATCTTCTGTGTCTCTCATATCTCCACTCAGCACTATTGAGTTCCCAGTGAGAAGAACAGGGGTTTCTGTTAAAAAAAGAAGTGAATGTGCAGGTGGGAGCCATCAGAGACACTGTCCGTGTCATTACGAACATGCCTGTGATATTGTGAAGCCAAGGGAAATGGAGCTGGGATGAAGAGCAATGAGTAGATCCCCAAAAGGAATATACCACTGTATGGTTAAGTAGAGACTGGATGAAGAAGGGGATGGGGGAGGCAGCAAAGGAACTGGAAACCCCAGTAAAAGCATTCCACAGGGAGCTAGGGTTGAAAGCCAAGCAGGTTGAGTATCCCCTGGGGCATTTCTTCTCCACAGTACTCAGTGTATCATGGGGGCAGTGGGCCTTTGAAGTGCATTAGAGAGGCAGTATTGCCTATCTGTTAGGGTTGCTTCTGACACCGGACTGCCTAAGTTCATATCTCTGTCCTGCTATTTATTAGCTGCATTATCTTGGGCAAATTACTCAAGTTGTGCATTGATTTCTTTGTATACAAAAGGAGGCTAAAACTGTTACAGAACTAACAGGGTTGTCTATGAGAATTAAATAAAGAACAGGTAAAGTACTTAGGGCTTCCCAGGTGGCTCAGTGGTAAAGAACTCACCTGCCAAGGCAGGAGAGGGGAGTTTGATCGCTGGGTCAGGAATATCCACTGGAGAAGGGAATGGCTACCCACTCCAGTATTCCTGCCTGAAGAATTCCATGGATAGAGGCGCCTGGCGATCTACAGTCCATGGGGTCACAAAGAGTTGGACAAGACTGAGTGACTGAGCACAAGCATGAAAGCACTTGGAATTATTCCAGATTTAGAGTAAGTACTTTGTATGTATGTACTGTTATTATTTTATCATCATCATAAATAAACATATAAATTCCTCTAGATACTAGCAAGCAGGAAAAGCTAATTAAAAATAAGACGTATAATCTTGCCCTTATTCAGACTATCGGTTCTATCATCTAGAAATCTTGTTTAAATATGTACTAATGTGTCATTTTGATACAGCTTACTAAAATAATAAATACCAATTGTTATATACCTATTCAATACAAGTACTAGATTTATATACATTGTGACATTTAATCTTTATAAGTCTAAAAAGAAACACTATTACCATCTCCTCTATAGCAGCCTTCAGGAAATTATAAACCACAGCCCAAATCCAGCCCAGACTATTTCATAAACAAAGTCTTTATTAGAACATAGTTATTTACATATCATCTATGGCTATGTTCATGCTATGGTAGCAGTTATTAGATGAGACAGCAATTTTCAGAAAAAGTCTATTGACCCCCTCCTCCAAAGCAATGAAGACACTGAGACTCAGAAATAAACCCTGAGTCTAGGATTGCGTAGCTAGCTTCAGAGAAAAGATTCAAACCCAAGTTGACCTGGGTTCAAGCTCAGACTTCCAACCACTGTTTTAGTCTCCAAAATTATTGGTTGTCATGTAAAGACCAAGAGAAAGTCTCTGAGGCTTGATGAAATAAGCAGATGCAACTATGAACATCAATTAGTCACATAAACATCTGATATCAGGCCCATGAGTCAGCAGCATTTCCCGCCATTGCTATCCATCAGCTAAGTTGGCTATCTTCAGTCTTCTTGTCAAATGCCAGGCAGTGTGCAGTGAGCTCAAAACACATAGCTCCCACTGTGCCTGCTGTGTTGAGCCACTTCTCAAGAACCCTGAGATTCCAGAGAGGTACCTTGTCTAAGATCCACCGCTAGGAAGTAAAAGGCCCACAATTCCAACAGATTAGAATGTTGCCAAAGCACATGTTTAAACTCCTCAGATAGGCATAATTCATCTCCTAGCTCTGCCTGAAATTGCTTACGTGATCACTCATATACAGAATGCAGGTGAAAGTACCTGATGACAGGTAGCAGCCACAGCTTCTAGGCATCAGAAGAGAGAAGACAGCTTCCCCGCTTGCCCTCTGCTGATGATGCTATTTGACAGAGTGCTTGAGACCAGTGATTACCCACTCTTGAAAGCAATCATTTTCTCCTTCATCCCTCAATGACCAGCAGCAGGGGTGCCTAGGGCTGAGAGAGCTTGCAGCCAAGGGTGGAAAAAAAAAAAAACTTTCAAAATCCAGGGAGCTCAAATGAACACCTCTTGAGAAAATATATTTCAGAATTAAACGTTTAATGCTGGGTTTTCACTTCCTAACAGCAATGGGCTGTGGAAACAGTGCCAAAGAGCAGGAGGAGATATGCAGCGACCCTCGCCAATAACAGAAAATTATTTGTTGCTTCCCAAAGTGGTATTTGAGCCCAGCGGGCTGCACTTAAGATGTGACTGGATAATGGTTGTGTGACACACCCCTCTAATGGAGCTGTCACACAGGCTCTGCACGGGAGCCTAAGCTGAGGCTTCGAAGAATCTCTTCCACTCCCAGGCTGTGGCTTGTGCTGCTCTGGGCCAGGATGGAAGGGGATCCTCCTGGCCTCTCTGGTGACTTTGAGGGATTCATTCTCAAGTGCCAGGAAGACCTACCCCTCTCACTTGAAGTGTGGACCAAGACCTATGCAGCCGGGAGTTGTGAATGTGCAAAAGGGACCTAGGGTTTCCTCCTTTTTTCTGAAACTGCTGCAAGGTGAAAAGCTTACAGCCAAGAAAGCACAGCCACAGTCTCTTCGTAGCTTTCAAATCAGAATTGCTCACAGCTTGAAAATTGGAATTCAAAAATCTTAAATCTCAAAAGAAGGATGAAGATGTGAAACAATAATGGTTGCAAAGCCAGACCACTAATTGTAAAAGAACCTTGACCATTCCGCTCTTGGGGAATAAGACTGGGGACGCTCTGCTAAAATCAAAGGGCTACACTGAGGGGTATGCTAGAGCCAGCTGGTTGAGTTTCCAGGAATTCAGCAAGCTGATAAAAACAGCCATTATTAAAAATTGTATTATATAAATTTATAACTAAGTAATATTAAAAACAAAGCCAATACATTGTCAAAACCCATCACTCCTAATGAATGACTTTACTACATTTCAATGTTATATACGTTCTTGAGGTTATTCATATCTACTTCAGCTGCGAGGTGGAAATACTATGTAATGGTGCATTGCAACCATCCCTGACCAGCTCCACATTCCATGTCATCATGTTGGTAACTTAAAATCACTCATGGTGGGGACAGTCACGGCATGGAGATCAGGAAAGGTTACAAGTTGGGGCTTGATTTATTGTTTTGCTGACTATCTAGGCTTAAGAATGTAATGGAGAAAATGTTAATAATGCAGATTGCACTGTAAAATACATTCTGTCTATAATTGTTTGAGGAAATAATCTTCCTGTAATCAAAACCTTTATCCAACTCAGCAAATAAGCTGTACACATTACTAGCGAATTAGTAAAGCTCCAACATACGTTTTCATTTCTTCAGTTTCGTCTTACTAGCTAATGTAGATAAAAATACCAGGCAACATTCAGGTTAGAATGAACTACACTCATTCTTAAATTGCAATATAGTAGTTTGGGTAAGGATAAAAGAGCTCAGCAAAAACCATCAAAAACACTAGGTGAGAATCAGTTCACTATTCAGACTTTATGATAAAGATTTGTATATTACTTGTAATGTTCATACTGTGTGACAGTAAATTCTTTAATAAATTTAGAAACATGTATATTTTTATATTTGTAAGATGGTATGGAAAAATACAAACTTTTTGGCCAACCCAATATGCACACATTTTGGTAGAGCTGGCAATTAAACATTTGCTGTCATGTCACTGATTACATTTTTCAGAAAGAGAAACTTACCCACAAAGACTAGTTACAAAGAAGAATGAGACTACTTTAAGGCTGTATCATTCATCTCAAATAGAGGCTCAAGAATATGCACCTAAAAATGGGAAAAGAGACTGGAGGGAAAATAGATGGAATCTATGTTAGACTTATCACAAAGCTTTCTTGTGTGCAACGTAGGCAGAATGCAAGACTACAAGGATGACTGTAAATAAAATCTCAGGGCCCAACTAAGAGGGCTCTTGAGAACGCCAATACTCAGAGAAAAGGAAGCTAATAGAAATTTACAAAGGTTCCTCCATTTTTGGCCTCTAAGATGTCATTTCTCTCTTTGGATTCTGTCACTTCTACATGCTTTGTCATTTTGGGTGATCTGGCTTTCCCTCCTCTTTGTCCTACAGAACATTTATGGACTGTACACCCTGTGAGGGCAGAGGTTATATCTGTCTTATTCATCCTGTTGACCCTCGTGTCTGGTATAGCCATGACATATAGCAAGCATTAACAAATATTTATTTAAATAGTCAATATTTAAAACAAAATGGAAGCATGACTCATTTTTTATTCTTAGTTCATCTGATCATGGCCGATCACATGTGCACACACAAGAGAAATAAGCAAAGGTTTAAAGAGTAGAGCTCACAGAGCACAAGTTTACATTCCTATAGTAGGTAATAAGAATGCTTGCCTAAAACGGGAACTCTGTTTAGTTTTCTCACCTTGTCTGAGCCTCAATCATATGGCCGCCTTTGGCAGGGTCCATATTGCTTTCTGCTTCTTAGGAGCTAATCAGATCTAATCTTCTTACATGTCAAAGGCAAATCAAAACCTAAACTCTTCTCCATTTTAAGGCATCCATGGGCTCTTGGGGACTCCCAAGAATTTGAAACTCATTTGTAAAGTAGCAGTGACAGCATATTGAACTTTCTTCAAGTTATCATTTCACTTAACTCTTGATAGTTCCTAGAGAATGAATGAATGTCAGATGGTAACCATGAGTATCCAGGTATAGAACAAGTCAAAGAAGGCAAGAAATCATCCCAGGTATCCCAAACATCAAATGCAGGGAAACCAGATCTGTTGGCAAATTTAAGTTTGCCAACTCAAAGTTGGAGACAAATACAAGAGGCTCTGGGGGTAGGCAGACACTGACAGGTAGTCAACACAGACAACAGAGACTGAAGTAAATCAAGAGAGGCAAGATAATGACCATGACTGAGGCTGTAAACCCATCTAATATTTGTCTCCTATTGGCCCTGTTTGAATGAGAGGGTAGGTTGTCTAATTTAAAGGCACAAAGTCATGGTAGGTACAGACTCCTTCATTACCATATCTGAGAATAGTCTTTAGATTTATAGGTTTATGATGAAAAAACAGAGCTTGAATTAAAATATAAATAGTTAACATTTTTACCAAGGCAAGAGGAAGATAATTTCTTCACAGGATAGTATGTCTTTAAGTTCAATGTCTACAGGCTCTAGATTTTTCCAGAAGTCCTATTGTTCATCTAACTAAAGTTTTAAGATCACAGATCTAGGTCTAAATTAATAAAATTATAAGTTTATAGCTCAGATATAGAGAGTGGTCTTGGTAATAAACAAGTAAAGAATAAAACAACTTTGAAAAGAAAATTTAGGATCAGGATGTCATGTGCATTATTAGAGAGACCAACAGCATATAATAACTGAGTCTTCATGAAGTCAATTACAACTGGATGCATTATAAAATGGAAAATAAAATTGAAAGCTAACAGCAGCTTGAGGTTAGTCATCAACAAATTCCATAAGAAGAGCTAAAAATCTTAAAATAATAGTAACATACTTTAAAGTGGAGTTCAAGAATGATGTGTGAGGTTGAGATGAACATAGAAATCTATGAGGGGCTGTTAGTGGGAAATGGTCTCAGGATTACCCTCCAAAGTGATAAAAATGTGATGGGCCTTCTTGTCATATATAGCAACCTCAATCTTACAGACCTTTAAGCAAAAAATGAACATATTTTTGCCAGGGATGCTACAAAGGATAGTCTTACATTAGATGAAGTGAGAAATGAAGGCTGTTATACAGAGTTCATTCAGGCCAACTTATAATTGCTTTAAAGATCATTGTGGCAGAAGGTAAAGAAAAATTTGGAGTGTGGCAATATTTAAAGAAATTGGAATAAAAAGTTTTTTCTCTATTTGTTGAAATTCAAGGGATCTGAGAAGCACAACTTTGGGGATTTTAGTCTCAGGTAGGCTGTCACTAGTGTGACTAAGCTCTCAGCTACCCTCCCTGTCTGTCTGTCTGTCTCTTGCATCTTCTCTACCTGACTTCCTCTTAATACCGTCCTCTGCTTACCCATAGTTTCTGCCTTGTCATAGCTTTAACTTACTCATAACTTTGCTCACTCATGTCTATCCTAGCCCTTCGCTATGCTCCCAACTGCTCACAAAACAATTTGTTCTATAGCACAGTAAAGTAGAGTCCAGCAAGGGAATTGATTATCCCATAAAAAATCAACTGTTTGGTTGAGCTTCCAGCACTAAGCTATATCACAGACCACCAGTTAGCTGAAGGTTTGCCTACACTTGGATATGATCCTTACATCTGCTCCCAGCAGTGGTGTCCAGAGTAGAATGAGGTCATGTGGTGAAGAACACAACAGCCCAGAGTTTGCCACTCAACATGCTCAGTAGATATTCTGTTTTGTTGTCATTGTTGTTGTTTTTAGGAAAGAATGGTGGGCATCCTGATGAACCTATTTAGAAGGGTGGGCAGAAAGAAAATGGAATAAAGTCTGCCTCAATTCTCAGTCTATAATTCTGACAGCTGGAAGTTAGTATGCAAGGAAGATGAATACAAACACCCAACAGCCTAGCTCTAAAAGCAAACTGGTAGACGATGTAAAGTAAGAATTCTGGTAGTCCTGTTAGAGGCACCACTGTCGTCTTACCCACCTTCTGGGTCATTTTGACAGCAACTAAGCACTAAGAAAGGGAGGTTTTGCCCATGAATGATAGAGAGCATTCCCTTTTCCAGGGACTGAAATAAAAAGACAATAATCCGAGCCTGCAGCCTGATACGTCTGTCTGGGTTATATCCCAGTGTGAAGAGGGGACAATGGGTTGGACCTGGCACATGCTCTCACGCTGAGACTGTAAGCCAGGAATATTTTTCCTAGAAAGCAACCCAGTGGGGAGCCTCTGTGAGAAAGTGAAATATAAATTATTCATTTCCTTTTCTTTGTCTACTACCCCCAACAAGCCTGGCTCTGCAGAGGCAAACAGAACGCAGAAGAGTGTATGAGGACAAGGCTCCTGCACGAAGCTCAGCTGAAGCTCCCTCCTTCCCAGGGAGCATTCGTGCCCCAGAGGATGGCAGGCAGCCTGGCCGGCAGCAGGACAGGAGAGGACTGCCACTGGTCTGACCAAGACACAGGCTCACACAGTCCCTGCCTCATCTGCTCCCTGCATGGATGTGCCTGCGTGCTCAGTCATACCTGACTCTTTGCAGCCCCATGGATTGTAGCCTCCTCTGCCCATGGGATTTTCCAAGCAAGAATATTGGAGTGGGTTGCCATGCCCTTCTCCGGGGATCTTCCCATCCCAGGGATCGAAGTTGCGTCTCCTGTGGCTCCTGCATTGGTAGAATATTTACCGCTGAGCCACTGGGGAAGCCCCCCTGCATGGGCACATCTCTTCAATTCTGTGGAGCTCAGTTGTATTAGCTGTAAAGAGAGAGTCATCTAAGGGTATCCTGGAAGAACTGGTTCTTGGAAAAGCACATGGTCAAGACTGGTATTCCCTCCTGACCAGCCAGCCTCCCTGGCTCTATGGAATTCTCTAAATACAAGAAAATATCGAGTAGAGAGAATTGTGACCTTGGGAACCCCCCAAAAAGAGTCCTCTTCATAGAGCCTAATGCTAAAGGGAGTGGAAAAATTCACTCTGGAAGAGTGACTGCTGCCTGCAAGAGGATCTGAACCCATGGTGGCATCAGAGCTGCAGGGAGCACGGAGGCATCAGAACACAGAAGAAGAGCATTTTTCAACAGTAAACCACATGCTTCTGACAGAAGCAATCTAGGTAGTACCCAGGTCCTGTGATCTGACTGATCATTTTATCCAGGTCTCTATTCTGTATTTAAAAACAGGCCTGGACTCCTTGGACTGTATAAATCAAATTCTTGGATGATTTATGAAGGAAAATCTCAGATCAATCCAGTGATTAGCTTGAATATTAAAAAATAATAAGAAGTGACCTTATTCTCACCACCAAGTTGGGTTAAGAGGATTATACAAGTTTCATTAGACAATTCAGAGTTTTAGTCAAGGCAGCCTTAAGATATTCACCTACTTTGAGGGCCTCCAGACCTGACTGTAGTCCCTGAAAGGAAGTACAACTGCTACGTTACCTGCAGACCTCTTGCTAACCCAGCTCTAGTCCAGTCATCTCTGGCTATCAAAACAGTCTGGCTAAATGAGACCTAGGGACAGGATGGAAGACCTCTGCCCCACTAGTCCTCCATATCACCAGCTAGTCAGTTTGCTTTACAAACTCCATTAGATACAAGGCACTCATTCTGAGTCCCAGGAGGGTCAATGATCAAATACTACACTTCCAACAGTGTATAGGAGTCTAACATTGTATTGTCACAACAAACCACTTACCCTCATTGACACGTTCATGTAGAATTTACCCTTCACTGCCTGGCCAGATCCTCCATGTAGGGAATTTCTGAGTCAAAAGCATTTTCATATATGAGCTTTTCTCAGAAAAATGTAGTACTTGACTGAACTTTCACATAATCGGCTCTGTTCTTGGTGTAAGACCTAGAAGGCTGCATCATCCTTAAATGCCTACAGACTAGACTGGGAATCTCATAGCTTTATCTCTTAGTAACCTGCCATCCACTTTAAGACTGTAAGGCTGTTTGCGAGTATTCTGCCAGAAAAGCTGGATTTTGCTGCTCAGGTCACCTTCAACTATCTTTAGGACCTAACCTTCTCACATCCACACATATATCCAGCTTCATGAATATCTATTTATTTCTACAATATTTTGAGGGGGCTTGTTTACATTTTTCAACTGTAGGCTTAGTAACCTTGTTTTCCAGAGGCATTTGTAGCATCTAATTTTCTTGCTGTTTTTCCTAGAAATGCTTCTAACATGTAGTTTTAGGGGAAAAACTTCATAAACTCTTTTAAAAAGTAATATAAATGCATTATTTAAAATAGACCAAATAGTCAAATCATACTTGCTCTGCTACCTAACAGGAGTATTATCAATAATGCTTTGCAAACCACAAAACGTAATACAAATTTTTGGTTATCTTTTGGATTAAAAACAGAAGAATTATGATTGAAAACCATAAATTATTGAGAATTTATTACAAGGGAGTAAAATAGGATGAGAAAAATGGAAATAAATATTTACAAAATATATCCCTAATAATCTTCCCTGGTGGTTCAGACAGTAAAGAATCTGCCTGCAATGCAGGAGACCTGGGTTCGATCCCTGGGTCAGGAAGATCCCCTGGAGAAGGGAATGGTAACCCACTCCAGTATTCTAGCTGGATAATTCCATGGACAGAGGAGCCTGGCAGGCTACAGTCCATGGGGTTGCAAAGAGTCGGACACAACTGAGTGACTAACACAATACAATATCCCTAATAATTTGGAAAGCATACAAAGCTATGGTAATTTATTCCATAAAAGCAAAAGCATCTGTCCATATATGCATACAGATATGTTTGTGTGTGTATACACATGTATGTGTGTGCATTTGTCTACTCACTGCTACTGGGGAGGACAGAAAAGGAGACAAGTGACAGAGGCTCCTAGAATCTTCCATAGTAGAGGGGAGGCACCCAAGAGAAGATGTCAGTTCTGCCCTGGGGTGCAGGAATGGGAAAAGGAAAGGGTGTGGTATTATAACTTCAGAAAAGGTGATGCAGAGAAGTTGAGTCCTGAGCAAAACATTCGTTCTCACTAAACAGACATAGATGGAAGGCAAACACCCTACTGGAGTACAGTCTGTAATTAGATGAATTAGTAGGCCAGGTCAAGGAACAAGATAAGCTTGATGAGGCAAAAGCAAAATTACAGAGAAGTCTTTATATCATTCTTTGTCTTTTGAAAAACCATATATTCAAATGTCTCAGGTGACATTCTGAGTCCTGATTTTGATTGGTCCTTAGTTGCAACCCCAAATACCATGTTGAAAGGGATCCTGGGATCTCTCTGAAGCTCCAGAAAGAAAAGAGCTATGATTACTCACACCGTGAACATGTGCGAGTTTACCATGAATGCTGGATCGGAGCACGGCAGAACATCTGTCCACCACTGAGCACTGCAGGTTCAGTTCAGTTCAGTTCAGTCGCTCAGTCGTGTCCGACTCTGCGACCCCATGAATCGCAGCATGCCAGGCCTCCCTGTCCATCACCAACTCCCGGAGTTCACTCAGACTCACGTTCATTGCAGGTTAGATCCACAATAAATATTCCTTGATTGGTGAACAGAAAAGCAACATCATCCAATTTGTTCACCCTGGAAACAGGAAGTCCTAATTATCCAGGATTGGTTTAATAGGCAGCATGTGTTACTGCAATTTCAACTGCATTCTCCCAGTTAGTTTCATGACTTGGTGACACTGTCACCATTTTCCAGGTACTCGGGAATAAATGAAATTCAAGACCAATATTCTCTCCAGAAAAGTCTATTAAAATATCAAATGGAAAGAAATTCCTGGGTAACCTATACACTGCACAGTGGTGTCTATGTAACGTAGACACGGGTACTTCATAGCCATCTCGGAACTACCTCATTTCATTGAACGCCATTCACATCACTTGCATCCACCAGCACTACATGCTTTTCCTGGAGGAATTTTAGGCTACATGCTCCTTCCCGATTTAAACTTCAGAGCTTTTTTTTTTTGTCTGCTTCTTCATTCATTTATCCCCCTACATTTACTTGAAACCTATGACATGCCAGACTCTGTGATCTACCAGGTAAACAGATCTAGAGCCTACCCTCTTGGAGCTCACAGACTAAAGGGAAAAATAGACTTATTTTTAAAGTATGTTTTCCACTGAATGTTTGATTTCCAGACTTCTCAAAGGCCCATGTCAGCTACAACTTCACAAGGATTTCTTGCTCGTTCTTCCTCTTTCAACTACAAAGAGAACTTACTTCATTTTGCTGGCACTTGCCACAGTTTTTGTTTTCTCTCCTCTTTAATATCTCTGCAATATTTTCTTTCTTTCTAGCCCTTGGAGTCACATCCTGTCTCTCCATGAGACTCTTTCCAGCTAGTCCTCTAAGGGCCTTTCTCTGCATATGGTTTATTGTTATCACATCATCACCATCATCATCACAGGCTTGATATAGACAAATGTCAGGAACTTGACCTAAGATAGAGCTGGGAGGTCAAGGAACGGAAGCAAGCAGGAAGAGGAAGCGTAAAATGCTTTTAATATTTGGATTGGCCTAAAACATCATAATTCCAGAATTTGCTGGAGATGTTAGAGACTAAACTCAACTCTCAAAAGAGAATGAAGCAATGATGTAATAATCACATTTTCTATTTTCGGTCTCTCCCCCACCCAAGTAGAGCTTTGCTGACTAAAGAGGGATCTTCCCTCCCAGAATTAGCCAACTCCTAGCAACAGTAAATGACTGGCTTACAAGCACAGCTTTCATATGCAGACCAGCCAATTCAGAGCCCTTCCCTCCCACCACCTCTTTTGTCAAGCTCTCTCACTTAGGGCCACAATCTCCCTTCCCTAATCACCCCAGATTCAAGTAACAGATAACTAGGCACAGCTCCTATGCTCCACAGACCACCAAAATTATTCAGAGTGCCAATCCTAAATCTGTTTACCTCTCTTGCCCACTCCTTGCCATAGAAACTACAATAAAAGCTCTTGCCCACATTTTCTGCTCATACTTTCTGCCTCTTGACCAATCCTAATGCTCCTCCATTTGAACCCCATGGTATGACCTGCCCTTACCTCTTGGGATCTGTGAGGAAAGCAAGTTATTTTTTCAGTGGTGTCTGTCTGCTGATTTTTGGCTTTGCCATCTTTGAATTACAATAAAATACGTACTTTGAAACCAATGGTTCTTGAGCCAAGCTGTTTTCCTTTGACATTTTCAATTTGGAATGACCCACAGGTTCCCAGGTAACACTAGTGGTAAAGAACCCATCTGCCAATGAAGGAGACAGAAGAGATGCAGTTCAATCCCTGGGTCGGGAAGATCTCGTGGAGGAGGACATGGTAACCCACACCAGTATCGTTGCCTGGAGATCCCATGGCCACAGTCTGGCAGGCTATGGTTCATAGGGTCGCAAAGAGCCCCAGAGTTTGCTATAGCCCTTGGGTTACTCCTTAAAAAAAAAAAAAAAAAAACACACAAATGTCTCTGGGTTACCCAGTAAGAATGGGTTTTGTTGTGGCCATGAAAATGTGCCTGTCAGATCTCTGACTGTAGGACATATGATGGAGCGGTAATCTAGGTGTTGTGTTCTGAATTCCATCAATCCACTTGCATGGAGGCCCATGGGATACCCCCAGCCAATGACTGAAGTCTGAACAAAGCAGAGACATTAAGGCAGGTTCATGCATAGGAGACAAGGGACTCTTCTGACAGCTTCGGCTTGAGGACTCCCTGATTGCCTTGCCTAACTCTCACTGGGATAACACTGCAGGCTAAGATGCTTCCACAACTTTTCTACCTTCTCTCTTTCCTTTACCCAACATCCAACTTGTATCATATTCTGCAAGTTTAACCAGCTTCGCAACTTTCTCTCAGTTGTTTCTCCCAATAAGAGTCTGACTCATCTAATTCTGTATTTGTATCTGCTTCTTAGATAAGCTGAAATAAACACATGCAGAACCAGTAAGGACTGGAATGATTCCAGAATAGCCCATCTTTTGTTGGCTCATCATGAAGAGATGGACTATGCAAAATAAATATTAGTTCCCATCAGAGAGTCCATCAATTAGCCTAGAGTGAATTAAGTTTTGGTCAACAAGGCATTTGGAATTTTCCGCATGTATAAACTTTTCATTCTTGTGGGTATAGAAAAACTCCTGTGTCAAAGTCTATTCTTAATGTTGAAGTCTTTCAGAAAAATGAAAGAGAGAAAGGAAGAAAGAAGAAAGAAATATTAACTCCAACAAAATAAAAAGGCATGAGGTTATCCAGGTGGTCCAAGAATTTAATTTCCAACATCAACACTGAATAATGGGCTCAGAATCCAATGAGCCACTGATTAGTCTCTGACCCATGCATTTTTAATAACAGCAAGTGTCCCAGACGTATGTTTTATTTCCCTGGACCAAATTTCTCCTGCCACCATCAGGACAGAGGCTATTTGATTGAGGTGATATCAACATGGAATGTATTCCCCAGTCAGGAGTAGTGCACAGCAGGTAAACCAAGTCTCAGCATGCTAGTAGAAGCCTCAGTTTCCTTCTAAGCTTCCCATCCAACTATTTCTATTGAGGTCATCACTCTTATTTGCTTTGTTTTTTTGGTTTTGTATCATTAATTTCAAATTAGGAGGCAATGTGCATTACTATATCACAATTACACCTTGGTCACAGCTGGTTGGGCCAGAGAGAGTCAGCTTTTTAACGTTTGGCCAACATGTAGACCAACTAGAAGGCTATGAGATGGGCTTACTAAAAAGTTCTGTCATGGGGATGAAAATCACAAACCATACCAATCAGATCTTCTCACTCACAACTCTGAATGAGGAGAGAGAGGTAAGTTTTTAGTCAAAAAAAGAAGAAATGTGTGCAAGAAAGGACAGATCATGAAGTGCTGGAGTCTGGGGAAGAGGCGGAGGGAATCATGCTATTGGAACAGCACTAATCCTCAGGGACATCTTGGTTCTCAAGCTCCTGTTCCATGCAGCCTTGTGGTAGGATGATTCCCACATTGTCTTAGGCCTTGGCACAGTCAATAACTTATTGTATTCTTGGCGGTGGTGTTTCAGTCACTAAGTCATGTCCGACTCTTACAACCCAATGGACTGTAGGCCACCAGATTCCTCTGTGAATCGGATTTCCCAGGCAAGAATATTGGAGTTGGTTGCCAATTTCATAACACATATTCTTAGACTTTCAGATTTGAGTGAGACACTCTTCCTTGAAGGGAGAAAAAAATAAAATAGATTACAACTACCTGAAGAGGGGCACTATTAAAAAATACACATTGCAGTACTCTTCTCTTGAGGAGGAAAGGGTGGCCGAAGATGAGATGGTTGGATGACTGCATCAACTCAATGGACATGAATCTGAGTAAACTCCGGGAGATGGCAAAGGACAGGAAAGCCTGGTATGCTACAGTCCATGGGGTCACAAAGAGCTGGACACAACTTAGTGACTGAATAACAACTCCTGAGGATTAAAGGGGCCTGGTCTGAAGAACCAAGAATATGTACTTTGTACAGACTTCCAGATGATTATGGTAATAGACCAAATCTAAAAACTACTGACCCAACACAATGACTAATCAGTTTAGGTTTCAGAAATAACAAATGATTCATCAGAGAAGTGAACATGAAGAAGTGAAAGCTGCAGGTACCCCATCTCTTAGTAAATGACTAGTTATAGGTGTCTCCTTAAACAGTTTAGTGGTTTGTTTTCTCATTCATAGAAGATGATCCCTAGAGAAAGGTGATGCCATCACACAAATCAAAAACAAGGATGCATTTTCCAGCAAGTATGAGGATGCTTATGGAGGCAATTGTATAGAATGTTCAAAGGGGGACTCTCACAGGAAAATTAAGATCTACTTTCATTGTTCAAAATCCATGTGCAAACTGTAAATGTATTGAATCATCTGTGGATCAGTGTCTAAATCATGCAATTAAGAGCCTGGGCTCTGTGTCCACATGGATATAAGTTCAAATTCTAGCTCTGCTCTCCACATACAAGATATATGACTTGGGGAAACATCTTGTCCTCTTGGCTTCAGTCTCCTCATCTATAAAATAAGAATAGCATCTTCCTCACAGAGTCATTTTGAATAGTAAATGGGATAATCCACTCAAAGCATTTAAAACAGTATCTAATATATAATGACCTAAATCAAATCCCTTATGATTATACAGTGGAAGTGAGAAATAGATTTAAGGGACTAGATCTGATAGATAGAATACCTGATGAACTATGGATGGAGGTTTGTGACAATGTACAGGAGACAGGGATCAAGACCATTCCCATAGAAAAGAAATGCAAAAAAGCAAATTGGCTGTCTGAGAAGGCCTTACAAATAGCTGTGATAAGAAGAGAAGTGCAAAGCAAAGGAGAAAAGGAAAGATATAAGCATCTGAATGCAGAGTTCCAAATAATAGCAAGGAGAGATAAGAAAGCCTTCCTCAGTGATCAGTGCAAAGAAATAGAGGAAAACAACAGAATGGGAAAGACTAGAGATTGCTTCAACAAAATTAGACATACCAAGGGAACATTTCATGCAAAGATGGGCTCGATAAAGGACAGAAATGGTATGGACCTAACAGAAGCAGAAGATATCAAGAAGAGGTGGCAAGAACACACAGAAGAACTGTACAAAAAAGAGCTTCATGACCCAGATAATCACAATGGTGTGATCACTGACCTAGAGCCAGACATCCTGGAATGTGAAGTCAAGTGGGCCTTAGGAAGCATCACTATGAACAAAGCTAGTGCAGGTGATGGAATCCCAGTTGAGCTATTTCAAATCCTGAAAGATGATGCTGTGAAAGTGCTGCACTCAATATGCCAGCAAATTTGGAAAACTCAGCAGTGGCCACAGGACTGGAAAAGGTCCGTTTTCATTCCAATCCCAAAGAAAGGCAATGCCTAAGAATTAGCTCAAACTACTGCACAATTGCACTCATCTCACACGCTAGGAAAGTAATGCTCAAAATTCTCCAAGCCAGGCCTCAGCAGTACATGAACCGTGAACTTCTGGATGTTCAAGCTGGTTTTAGAAAAGGCAGAGGAACCAGAGATCAAAATGCCAACATCCTCTGGATCTTTGAAAAAGCAAGAGAATTCCAGAAAAACGTCTATTTCTGCTTTATTGACTATGTCAAAGCCTTTGACTATGTGGATCACAATAAACTGTGGGAAATTCTGAAAGAGATGGGAATACCAGACCACCTGACCTGCCTCTTGAGAAACCTATATGCAGGTCAGGAAGCAACAGTTAGAACTGGACATGGAACAACACACTGGTTCCAAATAGGAAAAGGAGTACATCAAGGCTGTATATTGTCACCCTGATTATTTAACTTATATGCAGAGTACATCATGAGAAACACTGGGCTGGAAGAAGCACAAGCTGGAATCAAGATTGCCGGGAGAAATATCAGTAACCTCAGATATGCAGATGACATCACCCTTATGGCAAAAAGTGAAGAGGAACTCAAAAGCCTCTTGATGAAAGTGAAAGAGGAGAGTGAAAAAGTTGGCTTAAAGCTCAACATTCAGAAAACAAAGATCATGGCATCTGGTCCCATCACTTCATGGGAAATAGATGGGAAAACAGTGGAAACAGTGTAACACTTTATTTTTTTGGGCTCCAAAATCACTGCAGATGTCATTGCAGCCATGAAATTAAAAGACACTTACTCCTTGGAAGGAAAGTTATGACCAACCTAGGTAGCATATTGAAAAGCAGAGACATTACTTTGCCAACAAAGGTCCGCCTAGTCAAGGCTATGGTTTTTCCTGTGGTCATGTATGGATGTGAGAGTTGGACTGTGAAGAAAGCTGAGCGCCGAAGAATTGATGCTTTTGAACTGTGGTGTTGGAGAAGACTCGAGAGTACCTTGGACTGCAAGGAGATCCAACCAGTCCATTTTGAAGGAGATCAGCCCTGGGTGTTCATTGAAAGGACTGATGCTAAAGCTGAAACTCCAATACTTTGGCCACCTCATGTGAAGAGTTGACTTATTGGAAAAGACCCTGATGCTGGGAGGGATTGGGGGCAGGAGGAGAAGGGGACGACAGAGGATGAGATGGCTGGATGGTATCACCAACTCGATGGACATGAGTTTGAGTGAACTCTGGGAGTTGGTGATGGACAGGGAGGCCTGGCGTGCTGCAGTTCATGGGGTCGCGAAGAGTCGGACACGACTGAGCAACTGAACTGAACTGAACTAAACACATAATAGTTGCCAATTAAATGTTATTCTGTTATTGTTTTGCTGCTGTTGTAGTAATAATAATATTAACAAATATTATTATTATTCATCATGTACCTGGCTAGCATGTAAAGTGAGATAAAAGCATTCTTGAATTCAGAGAACTGATCCAAGTCTCCTTGCTCCTTTCTGTCCTGCTTCTCCTTCATTCAGTACACATGTGCCTTCATCCTGTTCTTAGCACCCTCCGACTAGACGTTTACTTCTGATATTTCTGGGATTCTGACTTTTGAGTTCCCTTATGGAGTCTGCTTTAGATGTACCCCAACTTGCGTCCCTTGCTTCATGAAACCTCAGGTAGAATACCTTAGCCAGCATGCCCCTGGAAGTCCAACTTGAGCCCCTATAAGTCAGAAAGTGGGTAAATTATAGCTCTGTTAGCAAATTGATGACTACTTTATCTAATGCTTTAAAAGCAATTAAGTCCCCAAACTTATATCTCTCAATGGTGAGCTCCCAGGCATGCCGATTTTCTCTAGTTTCAGAAAAAGTGCAAGTGTTAGCCGCTCAGTCATGACCCCATGAACTATAGCCCACCAGGATCCTCTGTCCATGGGATTCTCCAGGCAAGACTACTGAAGTGGGTAGCCATTCCCTTCTCCAGGGGATCTTCCCAACCCAGAGATCAAACCCAAGTCTGCTGCTAAGTCCCCAGATTGATAACTCTCAATGGTGAGCTCCCAGGTAGGCCAAGATTCTCTAGTTTCAGATATCTGATGTAAATAAGAGAACAAAGACTCATAACAAATCTATTATCAGATTCTCCATGTGTTAATTTTGGGGATCATTTCCTGTATTCGTTGTCTCAATTTAAATTGCTTTACTTTCCCTGGAGAATTGAACTTCAAAAAGGTCATATTTTCTCAAAGTTGCTATTGCAGGCCTGTGACGAGCATGAATCCCAGCTGGACATTCATACCTTTTCAACATCTTAGTCTCTTTCACCGTATTTGATCTGTCTCTCCTGAGCCCAACCTTACGTCATTCAGAAAAATCATTCAAATAGCTTTTGCCTCAAAGTGTTTCATTGAGAGGTTTTTTTCTTTCCCCCCACAGAGAATGAAGTCTGCTCTGATTAGCATAGAATCCAGCCAGTTCTTTTTCTATGATCAAGGACAATTTTTTCCACCTGTACCAGGAGGTTTAAAATCTACCAGCTGGAAACATTTCCTCTAAAAACAATGATGTTGAAGTCTACAGGGGTGGGTGTTATAAAGAAATATCTAGTACTTGCTCACAGCAGCTTATATTGTATCCAGACCTTGATTCACAGTGTTGTGTTCTGTTCCAGAGAGGACAAAAGCTTTAGCAGAAAAGCAATGTTGCAGGAGAACGGAGTTGGAAGGCCATAACACCCACGTGAAGAGAGGGCTACAATCAGAAGTATGCAAATCCCAGAAGTTCATTCAGCCCCTTGTACTCAAATCTTGCTTCATAACTGAGTAATGGTCAGTTACTCTATTGATTCAGACCACAAAGGGGAAATGGACTTTTCTTGAACATAAAAATGAAAAAAAAAAAAAAAAAATTGGGGGGGGGTGGTGGGTAGCAGCTAGTGTTTAAAGATGTCCCACAATGAATCACACCTTTCAGGATCCATGCCCTGTGAGATCCCCATCCCCTGAATCCAGGTTGGGACTTTGATTTTCCTGAAAATAAGATATAATGCAGGAAGTGCTGCATGTCTTCTGGGGCTGGGTCTGAAGAAGCCTTACTGTTTTCAACTTGGTCTGGTATGCTTACTCTGGGGGAACAAGCCTCGTGTAACATGTCTGACCTCTAAGGGAGGATGCTATCTTGGATGTCCACCCAGTTGGACATCTCATGGTGCCTCTAAGCCCAGGTGCCCTCTGACTGCAACACACCAGAAGAAGCAAGCCAGAACCACCCAGCTGAACTCATTCACCAGAGAAACCAAGAGATAAAAATAAGTTGCTGGTAAGTCACTAAGATTGCAGTAGGTAAACCATGGTGTGGTTACACCATAGTAGATATCATAGGGAAAATATTCTATAAAGTTAGAGGTACTGACTCCAAGGGCTACGTGGCATTAGTCCTGCATTATACATGAATTTTTAGCTGAAGATCTTAAAAACAAATATATACTGACTCAAGCAGTTAAAAAGGGAAATTATTAATTCAGGTAACTTAAAATCTGCATAATTGTGCTCACTCAGTTGTGTCTGACTCTTTGTGACACTTTGGACTGTAGCCTGCCAGGCTCCACTGTCCATGGGATTTTTCAGGCAAGAATATTGGAGGGGGTTGCCATTTTCTCCTCTAGGGGATCTTCCCGACCTAAGGAAATTACCCATGTCTCCCACGCACATCTCCTGCATTGCAGGAGGATTCTTTACCACTGAGCCACTGGGGAAGCCCAACTGAAAATCTTAGGTGCAGAAAATTCCAATCAGAAATAGATCTATGTCCTCAAAGATGTAGTAGGGAATTGATCTTACTCCTTTATTTCTGCTCTTCAGTTAGCTCTACTCTCAAGCAGGCTCTTACTTTGGGTTAAAAGTAGCCACCAACAGTGCAAAGCTTGAAACTTAAGCTTTGGAAGCCCCAGAGCAAAGAGAGCTTTTCTTTCTCAACAACTCCAAGCCTGGTGTATATTGGCCTGGTTTGGGCCATAAGCCCACTCCTCAAGCCAAAGATGAAATAAATACTTTTCATAAACATGTAGACTAAGAGGAAAGGAGGAATAATTCCCTAAGCAAAATGAGGCACTTATGGTAGGTATTACTTCAGGTTTAGTAGCAGAAACCCAAAATTTACGTAACAGCTTTTTTTTAAAAAAAGTTAATTTCTTCCTCACATGTAAGTTCAAACAATCCATCACCTCTCTTTCTTAAAGGCATCAGGAACCTGGAATATTTTTAATCTTATTACTTTGCCATCAGTTCAGTCCAGTCACTCAGTTGTGTCTGACTCTTCATGACCCCATGGATTGCAGCATGCCAGGCTTTCCTGTCCATTACCAACTCCTGGAGTTTGCTCAAACTCATGTCCATCGAGTGGGTGATGCCATCCAACCATCTTATCCTGTCATCCCCTTCTCCTCCTGCCTTCAGTCTTTCCCAGCATCAGAGTCTCTTCCAGAGAGTCAGTTCTTCACATCAGATGGCCAAAGTACTGGAGCTTCAGCTTCAGCATCAGTCTTCCCAATGAATATTCAGGACTGATTTCCTTTAGAATTGACTGGTTTGATCTCCTTGAAGGCCAAGGGACTGTCAAGAGTCTTCTCCAACACCACAGTTCAAAAGCATCAATTCTTCAGTGCTCAGCTTTCTTTACAGTCCAAATCTCACATCCATACATGACTACTGAAAAAACCATAACTTTGACTAGACTGACCTTTGTTGACAAAGTAATGTCTCTGCTTTTTAGTAACTGCTTTGACATAGGTTAATATTAATTCATAGACTCCATCTCTTGGCTTACCGTGGTTGCTCCAACTCCATCCTTCATGGTCATATTCCCTCAGTTCAGTTCTGTCCAGTCCAGTCGCTCAGTCATGTCATACTCTTTGCAACCCCATGAATTGCAGCATGCCAGGCCTCCCTGTCCATCACCAACTCCCGGAGTTCACTCAGACTTAACATCCGAGTCAGTGATGCCATCCAGCCATCTCATCCTCTGTCGCCCCCTTTTCCTCCTGCCCCCAATCCCTGCCAGCATCAAAGTCTTTTCCAATCAGTCAACTCAGTAGGAAGGGGTAAAAATTGAAGGGAAGGATGTGTTCATTCTCTTTAAGGGAAGAATGAAAAAAATCACACATTAAATTTCACTCATATTCAGTTCACTAGAACTGATCATATGTCAGGAAATGCAGTTTTTACTAATGGCCTTATGTCTAAATAAAGTTTCTGTTACTATGTAAGAAGACAATTTCTGGGAGACAACGAGCAATCTCTAACGTATGCAGTTATCAACAGAAAGGGAATGAAAGCTAAAGTAGAAAAAAAGTACTCATGGCATAAATGTAGAAATTTCTATGATTCCAAGATTTTTTTAACACTATGGAATGTTTCTTCCTTGAAAATTGTTACTAATGGCATCACCAGTAATAATGACCCTTCATTTATCTAATAAGAGAGTGTGCATGGAGATTTTATCTTATTTTTATTTGTTTTCTTTTGTTGCTTTTGAATTTTGTACAAAAATGTTTAATTCAAAAATTAGAATGTGTTCATGAGCCTGACACTCAAAATTAGCAAACCCTGTTATGTTTTAATAGAGGATACAGACTTTTTTTCTTTTAGAAAGTAAAAAAAATACAGATAAAATTGAAATCCCCTGTCCATTCCTCTCCATTCCTCTCTAGATGCATCCCACTTCATGAATTTTGTGTATCAACTGTGCATTATAATACTTTCTCTAATAATAATAGCAATGAGAGCAAACTCAGCGCTTAAGGCATTCTTACAGGTGCTCTGCAAGTGTTCACTCATTTTACCTCCATAATAACCAAAAGGTAGGTAGCATTATTATCTTCACTTTACAGATGAAATCGGAAGCACAGAGAGATTAAATCATTTCCACGATCCTACAATAGGATCCAATTATCAGTTAGTGATAGAGCCAGTATGCAAATTCATGCATGCTTACTTGGAATGGAGTACGTGCTTTTAAAATCACTAATAGAAATGGCTACTATGTCTCAAGAACACTAAGTGGTATTGTTTCCTGCAAGTCCTTTCTTCAATTTCAATAAATGCTACCATTTGTACCATTCTGCAGCGTGACATGATAAAAATCTTTTTATATTTATCTTTATTGATTTATATAGATCTAATATTTTCATTTTAATTACTATGTATTAATCAATTGTATAGTTATAACACAGCTATCTATTTCCTAGACTATTTTTAAAAGTTTCTAAAAAGTTGCTATCTGACAAGGTACTAATAGGTTAAATAAACATTGGAGTTTTTAAATGAAAGTTCAGCCTATATCATATATCTTCAAGGAATGTATATTACTGAAAATTTTATTTCAAAATAAATAAATAAAAAACCATTTCCCTCCGTTGTCCAAAGAACCCATCACTGTGACTGGAAAATATCTTGTTTAGACAACAGACACTTTTGACTATCTTTCCTAAAATCTGTGACCAACCCAAGGCATGGATTGTTCTTAACCACATCAAAAGTACTGGATGCTTTTTGAACACTGATTGTACACTCAAAATTCTTTTTATATCTTTTTATATTATGGAAGAATATTTTACACACTAACAAGTAAATGAAAACATAACTAACTGATAACTATACTATTATTTTTATTTTGCAGATGGTGACTGCAGCCATGAAATTAAAAGATGCTTGCTCCTTGGAAGAAAAGCTATGACCAACCTAGACAGCATATTAAAAAGCAGAGACATTACTTTGCCAACAAAGGTCCATCTAGTCAAGGCTATGACTTTCCCGTAGTCACGTATGGATGTGAGACTTGTACCATAAAGAAAGCTGAGTGCCAAAGAATTGATGCTTTTGAACTGTAGTGTTGGAGAAGACTCTTGAGAGTCCCTTGGACTGCAAGGAGATCCAATCTGTCAATTCTAAAGGAAATCAGTCCTGAATATTCATTGGAAGGACTGATGCTGAAGCTGAAACTCCAATACTTTGGCCACCTCATGCAAAGAACTGACTCGTGGTAAAGACCCTGATGCTGGGAAAGATTGAGGACAGCAGGAGAAGGGGATGACAGAGGATGAGATGGTTGGATGGCATCACCAACATAATGGACATGAGTTTGAGTAAGCTCCAGGAGTTGGTGATATACAGGGAGGCCTGGTGCGCTGAAGTCCATGGAGTTGCAAAGAGTCGGACGTGACTGAGCTATTGAACTGAATTGAACTTGTCCAATATTTACTAAGCATACATAATATGTTAGACACTTTCCAAGCAATATATTCTAACTCTGCCCCCAAATGTAGTGGGGGGATATCAAGAACAGAGAAAAAAATTAATACACAGAATAAAGGTTTCCCAGGGAATGTGATTAATTCAAATCAACATTTCTCAAGGTACAATTCTATACACAAAGTTACCCAAAGTATCTTTCGTGAAGTATTAAAAGATGTTAAGTGAAGAAAAAAAAGAGATGCTTTTTAGTCAAATAACTGGGGGATCCTGGGACAAGCCAACTTTAACACATGTTCTTATTGCACAGATTTAAGTTTTAAATCTAAAAACCAAAAAGTTAAAAATCAACAGAACCCCTCGGTTCCCACCTGAAGAGATCAGTTTTTAATTCAGGAATTTGGTGAGTTAAGTTCAATCAGTAGTGAGACAAATTGAGTCTATTTATTATATTAAATACTGGTGACTCCGAGGTAGAAGCCAGGTATCAGAAACTGACCCAAATAAATAATATCTAAATATTATTGTCCAAATGATGTGCTGTATGGCACTAGAAATGTGTGATCTCTCTCTATACACACATACTCATAAACACACACGTGTGTGTGTACACACATATCTATGACTAGATAAATTACTAAATCCATGAACTGAGTAAATTTGGAAAATAATGTTTACTATGTCATTCTATTAAAACCTTCTAAAAGGTCCTGGAGCTTTTAAAAATGTTGCATCATGTTTATAAAGTGGCAGAAATTAAAATCAATTCTCAACCTGATTTTCTGTTTATTCCACAAGACTGGCCTTGCCTCTGCCATACAAAATAGAGCTCTACCTTTTGAATGCCAGTTGGGATCCAATCTTTCATTCAACCAGGAAATGCTCATTGATCAAAAGACGTTAAGATACATACACTCAGCTGGATATGTGAGACAGAGCCCTGGGACCGTATGTAAATTGTCAGCTAGAACTGTGGCCAGTGTGGATGTCCCTATCAGGAAGCTCCCTTTGCTGACTTTGGGACTCAAGGGGTTACTTGGAAAGGTCCATAACAATCTTCTCTCACCCTCCGGGAGACTTACACTGAGTGTCCTGGCAATTTATGCCTGCATATGTCATCAAATAATAACCATTTTGCATAGAAATAGAGTTTCTTCACAGATTTATGAACAACCCCTTGGCCTCTTAAGATGACATGCACTAGGCTGAGACAAAATTATATCAAACTTATTTGATAAACCAGCTAAATTATGGGCCCGATAGGCTTGACTGCCCGAGATTGGTTGCGCTTGTGGCCGCTCTGGGGAAGCAGGTTGTTTCCTGGGGGCTGCCCTGCACCAGCCTCAGCTCTGCCTCTTCATTCTCCTGCACTGTGTTTTTATCCTGATTCCCTGGTGCTCTTTCCCATGAGTTACCATCAGCCCATAAAGGAATGATCTCAACTATAGAATTTGTGACTGGAAAAAAGTTCTAACAAAACTGGGAATTTTATTTTACAGACTAAGGAATTAAGATGAAGAAAGGCTAAGGGCTTGTCAAAAATCTCACAAGAACAGAGGAAGCACTGGAAACTAGTCATTTTGGGTGTAACAATGTTAAGATACATAGGGATGTTAGCTGCACTGAAATGAAATGGCTGAAATGTCATTTAAGTTTTATGCAGAGATTTTTAAGTGCAAGCATTTAAGGAGTGGTTCATGCACAGTCTGCAACCTATGTCATTCAATAGTAAAGCAGCCACCTCCTAGATCTTGTTTTATTCAGAATGGTGCAGGACAACAAACAAGTATCCATATTTTGGAAGAGAAATTCACATGGTTGGCTTCTTCTCCTTCAAGTCACAGCTCAACCATCATCCCTTCAGAGAACCCTTTCTAGCCTGGCTACTGAAACACTCCCTGTGGTTCTGTATCATATTACCTTTTTATTTCCTTCATAGTACATATTGCATCCAGAAAATTAATTTACTTGCTTATTGTCTCTCCCTGCACTGCCACCCCCCACATTGGAACATACAATCCTAGTCTCTCTTTTTACCATTGTGTTCCTGTTGCCTAATAAAGCATCTGGTTCAGAGAAGACACCCAGTACCTGAGTGGGTGAAGCCAAATCCAGATGGCAAATGGGCGGGGGAGAAACAAGATAGCTACAGACCTCTTGTGATCTATGTAGGTGACTGATGCAAGAAGACCATGGAGGAGAACTTCTGGACAACGGGGCACAGCCCTAATGGAAGGTAAGCTGTGGAGAAAAGGTTAGACCGCAGAGGCTGGATCGTGGAGGATTAGACACAGCCAGGGGAGAGGGGGCGGGGAATGGGGGGGCCAGTCAGGAGCCCGGGAGTGGAGCTCTTCCTGAGTCAGCAGAGTAGGAGTTGCCTACGGAGGTGTTATGCAGCTTGATCTTTGTTTAGACTGAGAACAAAAATGTTTCTGAAACACCAAAATCCTTTTCTCAAATCTCTACGTTGCCACTACCTGGGCCCTCTCATCTCTGCCACCCTATGACGCCCCCATCCCCGGCATGAGTCCCCCATGACCAGGGGAGGAACTATAGCTCCTCAAGTGCGTCCAGCCATAATTCACTTCCCCCCGTGCCTTCTCCATCCAACGTCCTCTACAGGAAGTAGAACCACGGCCTGATGATCACTTAGAAGAGCTATCAAGGGGAATCCTTAAAGGCAGCCTGCCAGAGTCTGGGAAAAGGAAATATCAGGCCAGGCCACCAGGGAAGAAATTCACAGATGCTTTCCCCAAAAAGGACTTAAGGTTTTAAAAATGTCCTGAGGGCAGAAAGTACATCTACTGTGGTAGTTTTCTGCACCTCCTCCTCCCCAACAGACCTAAAGCTTCACATGTTTTGCTGAGCCATAAACCTCAGCTTTGTCAGTATCCAAACCACGGAGCCCAAATGCTTGTGTTTTACCCCTCTCCAACGGCATGGTTCCCCACACCAGCTCCTAGAAGGATAAACTAAACCTGTGGCCAAATAGAGGGGTAACAATTTGCAAATAGCTGATGGTGAATGAGGTTCTGGAGTTGCTGCAAATATGTAGACAATCAGGCGCCTTGTGAATGTACAGAGAGAGCCACAGCACCTTAGTCAGATGGAAAGACTGAGGTTGGGACTAGCTCTGGAGCACAAAATTACCTAGTTTCTGGAGACGGTCAGCCTCTGAGGTTTTCCTGCCTACACTGGAAATGGCACTAATGTACTCCTGCGCATCTTAAGAAACAGGGCTGACCTACAGTGAGGTCGGTCTCTGTGCTTCTCTCATTAACTGATTCCTGATGGTTTCTGCCAATCTTAAAGTGAAAATGACTGTTTTCTCCATTATATGAACTCATCCTATTTCTGAACTCTTTACTAAATTGAGTTTAATATTGGAGGTAGGCATGGTAGATTAATGCAGGCCAACAGAAGGGTATCTAACACTGGGAAGATCAAGGAAGCTTCCTGGACAAGTTGATACCTGAGCTGACTTTTATAGGATGTGTAATGCTGGTGAGACAGAGAAGAGGAGAAAGGGAGAGAAAGGTTTTCCATGTACAGAAACACAAGTTGCTCAAGCACCAACCTACCTATTCATTTAGCTTCATCCAGCCCATAAACATTTACTGAGAAAGGAAGTGTGGCATAGTGGTTAAGAGTACTCACTCTGGATTTGGATCTGCCTGGTTTCCAGTCTCAGCTCTGATATTTCCTAGTTGTGCAACCTTTAGCAAGTTCTTAATCTCCCCGTGATTCTACTTTCTCATCTACAAAATAGGGATAATAATAGAACCTCCCTTCTGGGATTGTTGCACAGAATAAGGGAATGAATATGTGTAAAGTGCATTACAGAAGTGTCTGCTATTATTATTCTTGTTATTCAGTGCCAAATATTTGCTAGGTACTGGAAACAAAAAGATGAATAACAGGCATAACCTCTATCCTCATAGAACACATAGTTGTTTAGGAATATGTAGGTACAGTGAAGGGGAAGTATGGAGTGCTAGAGAGCATTATATTAATAAACAGAGGCTAGATTAAGTCAAGACATCAAACAACCCCCACATCTTAGTGGCTTATAAGATTAACCGAATGAGTACACTTCCTATTGCTGCTAGATGGCTGGAGCTGTGCTCCAAGTCTTCTCAATCAGGGACCCAGACGAACTAGAGTCAGGCAGTTGCCTTGAGAGAGAGAGGTGGGTATTGTGAATTACACACTGGCTCTTAAAAGTCTCTACCTGGGTGTGGCACACACTGTTTCTGCTTACATTTTGTTGGCCAGAGCAAGCCACATGATCACAACAAACTTCAAGGTTGAGGGAACATGCAATCCAACCATGTGCCCAAAAGGAGAAAAATGAGAACATCTGTGGATAGCCTTAATAATGGCCACCTAAGTTAGCATTACAGGGAGAGAAACTTCTTTGGGGAAGTAATATTTTAGCTGAGAGCTCACAGTAAAACAGGAATTAACCAGGCACAAGATGGAATGGGGTGATTCCAGGCATGGTTTGAGAAAACTAATTAGGCAGAGTTCAACAGTGAGGTGGCCAGAGAGAAGGCTGAGAGGCCAGATGGTATAGGACCTAGCACACTATATGTGGGATAAATTGAGTGAAAATCATCTCAAAGCAATATTCTGTGCATGTTAAGTTGCTTCAGTCATGTCCAACTTTTTGTGACCCCCATGGACAGCAGCCTGCTAGGCTCCTCTGTCCATGGAATTTTCCAGGCAAGAATGCTATAGTGGGCTTCCATCCCCTTCTCCAGGGGATCTTCCTGACTCAAGGTTCGAACCCATGTGTCTTATGTCTCCTGAATTGGTAGGCTTGTTCTTTACCACTGGTGCCACCTGTAAAGCCCTTTCTTGAAGCTAAGATGGCCACAAATATGTTTGGGAATTAGATTTGCATTTTAGAGCATAGTTCTGTTTGTGATATGTGCAATGGATTAAGATGACCAGACAGGAGGTCTAGATTAGGGGATACTGATGAAGAGAATCTTGCTGTGATGCAAAAGAAACACGTGATTAAATGTAAATCTAAGGAGCATCTTAATAGAAGCAGAGCATCAAGGATGATTGACCACTTTCTGATTTGACAATCAGTAAGATGGTGATATCATTCACTGAAGAGAGTATATAGGATGAAAGGTAAGATGAAGAGTTTAGCCTTAGAGAGACCATGATAAGCTTCTAAGTTATCCAAGTAGAGATATGCATCTCAAATGCAGCTAATTTGTAGGTGTTGGAATCAGAAGGGAGGCCTGAGTAAGAAAAGTAGATAAAGGAGTCATCAGGATGTGAAGGTTAACTGAAGACATAGGTGTGGTAATACTGTTCTGGAAAGAATGTGCAAATAAAAAGAGAAAGGCGTAGGATCCCTTAAAGAACATCAGTGTTTAAAGGGGGAGAAAGTCTCAGCAAGGAGGCTTAGAGAGATGTCTGGAATGGGGCTTGGGGAATAGGAGAGAGTGGTACCAAGGAAGTAAAATGAACAGAATATTTCAGAGGGGGAGGATCATTAGTATGATGCTGCTGCAAGATTCAAACAAGAAAACAGCAAATGGGAAATTTCTGATAAGTAAATGCCAATTGGAAATTGGCAAGAAAGAGTTGCTTGGCCGTGTTGTCAAGAGCAGCAGTAGTGTAATGGTGAAGGTGGGAGGCAGATGACATAAAAAAGATAAGTAAACAGGAGAGAAGGAAATAGAGTCAGTGTGGCCAGTATTGCAGAAGCTTGGCTTTTATTGGGAAGAAAGTTAAAAGGGATCTATTTTATGTTGCATGCTGTGCTAAGTCACTTCAGTCATGCCCAACCCTCTGCAACTCAATACACTGTAGCCCACCAGGCTCCTCTGTCTCTGGGATTTTCCAGGCAAGAATACTGGAGTGGGTTGCCATTTCCTTCTCCAGAGGGTCTTCCCAACCCAGGGATCAAACCCACATCTCCTGTGTTTTCTGCATTAGGAGGTGGGTTCTATACTACTGCTGCTGCTGCTAAGTCGCTTTAGTTGTGTCCGACTCTGTGCGACCCCCTAGACAGCAGCCGACCAGGCTGCGCCGTCCCCGAGATTCTCCACTAGTGCCACATAAATCTAGGACAGTTCTCCTGCCTTCCAGGAACTTAAAATCCAGTAGGAAAGAAAAGATATATCCACAGTGAGGAACAGTAAGGCAATGAGACACTGAGTTAGACAGTCTGGAATTCAGAGGAAGTAGTTCTCCTTGGTGATAGGGTCCTCAAGGAGAAGTCTCAAAGAGGAAGCTGCAATCTGGTCCCCAAAGAAAGAGTAGACCTTTAGGAGGAGAGGACATTCCTAGGAGGGGAAAGAACATAAGAACACAGACATGTGACAGCATTTGAGGAACAGAAAGTAGTCCAATCTCACTAGAGAAGAATAGTATATTTAGAAAGGATCCACATTTCATAATTTTCAAAAGGTACCCTGGGGAGCCCTGAAGTTCCCACAGAGGGGTCCACAAGTAAATAATCTACATCAGGAGATGGTAAACTATGGACCATGGGTCATATCTGGCCTACTGGCTTTGTCTGTAAATCACATTTTATCAGAACACACCTGTTCCTTACATACTGTGTATAACTGCTTTCACAGTGCAATAGCAGAGTTGGGTAGTTGAGACCAAGACTGCATGATCCATAAAATAAAAAAATAATTTTTATCTGGCCCTTTCCAGAAGAATCTCATCAACTCCTGTTCTAGGTAATGGAGGTCTTTCTGTTCATATGCTAAAATCCTTTTCATTTATTTTCATCATTAGTAGAATCCTTTGTAAAATACTTTAGGTGGTTCTTTCATAGACAAAAGATAACAGAGTTATCTTTTTGGTTTCTGCAGCATTTTACAAATAAAATTAAACAAATGCCTTATTTTCTTTTTTTCTAAGGAAAAATATGATTGATCTGTGCTGAGATGACTCCAGCATTGTTGTAAACTTAAACTATGATACGAGGTTGCAGTACAGGAATGACTACAGGAAAGCTCTTTGGTGCTCACCCATATCCGGTTTGACTCTCCTCCTGGCACAAGGAAGGATTATGCTTGCCTGCCTCCACCATGCATGTTGACGGGGTTAGACATTTAGTTCTACTCAGTGGTAGACGTGTGTATGTGTCACTTTTGGGCAAAAACACTTAACTGCCCAGAGGGAGGCCCACAGGGATAACTATGCCCTATCCCAGCCCTCAGTGATAATGTGTTGAGAGAGCCAAGTGTACAAATATGCAGTAGCCTACGTCAGTGAGACTCCATGTAGAGATCGGTAGCCTAAGACAGCTGCCCAGATCAGGAGCAGACCGTATGTAAGGAATCATCTCTTGTAGTGTTAAATTCCTGAGATTTTGGTAGTGTTTGTTACTGCAGTGTAACTTATCCTATCCAGACTAACGCAATGGCCTATGGAATGTTTGTGAGCAGAAGAATGCTTTCCTCCATGTTATAGCATTCCAGACCCACATACTTTAGAGCATTTCAATATTTGAAACTTTATATTTTCTCTCTTCAATACAAGGCTGTCATTTTAAGCCATTATCAGTATGTTCCACATTCACATTCACTTATAATTTGTTGCTCCTAATCTTCTGTAAGCTAATAAAACAGATATTTATAATCTCTATAATCATTTCTGAAGTAAAATGAATTGTCTCTGAGGGAAGTCCTTGAGGAAATTTGTGATCAAAATGTTTCAGTAGCACAGGCAGTTCCTCAGATATCCATTTTGATGATTCAGAGGTCTCTTTTCACTTCCTTCCTTTTTTTGAGTGATGTTCTAGATCAGAGAGGTTATCAACCAGTAATTTTCAGATAAGACATGAATAGATTACCATATGTTTAACAAAACTTCATGGGATTGTTCTGGAAATTTCCAGATTTATCTTAGGTAGCTCTGATATATATATATATATTTTTTTTTTTTTTTTAATTATTTTTCTACGTCCTCACCTTACGTATCTGGCAGGCTTCTCAAAATACACTTATCACCCTCCCATAACACCTATTTCAATAACATTTTCTATTGTCCATGAATTCATCTATGGCAAAACTCTGTTGTCTTCTTTGATTCTTCCCTTATCATCCCACCAGCAGACAATGGAGCATGAAGCCCTGTTGATTCTACCTCTAAAGTATGCTTCAAAAGTCTCAGCTGACACACAAAGCCCTTCACAAGTCAGCTCCGTCTTACTTTTCAGGGACATGTGTCATTGTTCTGTTTTCATCTATTTTGGTAATAGCACAGATAGATTAGGGAATCTAACTTCCTCCTATCAGTACCACGAGCTTAATGGCACTCTCTGTCAAGGGGCCCTCCTCTCTTCAAGCCAAGAGGTGTCCAAGTTGTCACAAATTCAATGCCATCTCACTAAACTCTGGTGTTTAAGGGAATTCACTGAAAATGATTCACCTCATGAGGCTGTCTGGAAAGACCACCACGAGTGTCTGATGCCCCAGTTTCTGTTTTGAATCCTTGCTTTTCAGCATTTCCTATGATTCTGTGAGTAGCACTGTATGCTTCCAGTTAATTGTGTGTGTGAGCACGTGTGTGTGTGTGCACGTGTGTGAGTGTGGGGGATGGTGATGTTGTGTGTATGCTGGGTGTGAGTTCTTGCATCAGTTTCTGTTGCTTATAACCAGAGAATCTAACTAGTACTCTACCTTTTAACATCCACCCAAGGTTCTCCTCTCACAGCCTAGATTCCAGGACCTTAAGAAGTGGAGCAGTTTCTACAACATGCTATATATTTCCATTCCATTTTCAAGCTTTTGTCCTTAATTTTCCCTCTTCCTATAATACCCTTTGTTCATTTCTGAAAAATTCCAATTCATACTTCAAGCCTTAGCTTAAATATGGATGAAAGTATTTCTACTTCTAACGCTTCCCCAGCCCTAAAGGCAAAATTAAGTGTCCTTGTTTTTTAAATACTCAAATCAATTTATACATCTTTCTAATTTACAACATGGTATCATAGCTAGTGATTCACAAGTCCAGTTCTTCCAGGAGATGCTGAAATCCTCAAGAACACACAGGCAAAGTTCAACAACTATGTTGAATTGAATAAACTGAATCACATCCAAAGAGTTGTTGTTGTTGTTTTTTTTTTTCAAAAGATGGCTCTCACTTTTTTGTTTATATGTCTTACAATTTCCAGTCCTCTTCTCTTTTAAAAAGTCTATCCCATTAACACTTTATAGAGTTTAGAATTAATAACTGATGAGACGTAGAAAGTAAAAATAGTTGTCCCACTTCTTTTCCCTCTGTGATTCCGTCTCCCTTTTCCACTGACACATCACATTTCAATGCCATTTTTTGTTTCCTTCCAAGTTCCCTTTGCCTCTTTCTTTGCAGAAATATGCAATGACCCATTATGCAATGAGTTACACTATATAACAAACAGATTTCCCTCCTCTCCTGAGACCATGTGAATGAAGAAAAAACCATGAAATCCTTAATAAGGCTGCTCATGTGATTGAAGGCTAAGAATGTGATCCCTTAGGAAATTCTGGAGATGGATATAGTTGTGCCCCTCCTGGAAAAATCATTAGTGAATTATTCAATAAAAACAAAACATAAAGAAGAAAATGCTAGAGGTTCCTATCTATCTTCCTGAAAAGATTGATCCAAAGTCCCACTTTGTAATTGTTCAGATGAATTGACTTTAACCAGAGAAGCAAAATGCTAATCAAAACAAGGGGGAGATAAATGGAATTGGTTTTCTCTTTGTGTTATTTAATGGTGCCTCCCATCTCACCTGCTGCCTTTCCTGATGGACCAGAGTTAGTGAATATTTCTTTGGTATTATATGTCCCCATTACTGAAGGAAAAAAAGGAAATCATCTTTCTCACTTACCCTCTTGAGTCTCTTCACTCTAACCCCTTTGCCTACACAAGGAATCGCAAATTTCATACTTTAGCTCACAAGATCCTCCATGATTTCATATGGCCCCTAACTAGCACCTTTCCCACTATCTCTACCATTCTACTCCAAAGCCAGTAACTTTTCCAGTTTATCCAAATACTTTATTGACACTTGTATGTACATTCAAGCAAGCTATACCTTTTAACTGGGAAACCTATTCCCTTTTATCTAGCAGGAATATCCTATCTTTGTTCACTCCACTGAAGATCTAGCCCCTCACTCCTCGGTAAACACATCTTCATGTTCTGTGATGTTCTGTGTTGTAAACACATCTTCATGTTCTGTAGGTTCGATCCCTGGGTCAGGAAGATCCCCTGGGGTAGGAAATGGCAACCCACTCCAGTATTCTTGCCTGGAAAATTCCATGGACAGAGGAGCCTGGCAGGCTACAGTCCATGAGGTCACAAAGAGTTGGACATGACTGAGTGACTGAGAACATGTTCTGTATAATTTATCTTTTGATTTATTCTGTCTCTACTAGACTCTGAGCTCCTTGAGATATCAAAGCATATACCAATCATAATTCCCAAAATATAATAAAAACTCTAACATTTCTTAGATGAATTAACCATTACTCACTTCCAAAATAAAGCCATGGAGGGTTGCTGTTGAGGGAGAAGTAAATGCCCAGTTTATTGTACACAGACAAGTCTTTGCTTCCTCCTCATTATGCTAAAGTAAACAAAAAGTTATTTCATAACACAGATCATCTGCCCCATGCTAGGCACCAAGATACAGAGATATAGTCTCAGCTTTGAAAGTTCACAGTTTTATAAGAAAGAAGCCTCAAACTGGTAAATGTAACAAAATAATAAAAGGGTTAAAATGTGCTTATTTAACATTTCTTATTATGGGAAGATAAATTAGCTACCTCTGAGGCCCACTGAAAAACACTTCAATGATACATAAATAAATGGGCTTCACAGTGCCAGAGAATTTCACTGGTCTTTGCTATGCCAGTTAACAATCATGGTATCTGGAAATTAACACTAGCCGAAAACAAAGGAAATTTCTCTATGCACACATAAGGGCATAAAGCAGCAAGTCTATAAAACCGTTATGGACACCGACAATAAATGACAAGGGATAAACATATACTTATCTCCAACTGGTTCTATTTAGGAGAAGAAGAAAAATGAGGTCAATGACTTCACTCAAAAAGCTATTCTAGGTTAAGCCTTTCTAACATGAGCATAGATAGAAATTGGTTATTTCAGCCCAGATTCCAACAGCTTTAAAGAGCTTTTCTCTTTAGAGGGTAACATTCATTTAAGGGATCTTTCAACCTATACAATTTCCCAATTCCTAAAATTGATCACAGGAGCAACTTGATTCCAAAAGAAGTTAGGACTTCAAAAATGATGGTAGGGTGAGAAATAAGAAATTACTACAAACTATTTTACTAGTCCTGAAATTAAATAATTTAATTAATTTTAATTCAATAATTAAAAGTAATACAGCACTGTGAAAACTGCATAAACTCTAGAGATATACCATTTTCAGTTCCAGCTTTATCTCTTCCTGGCTGTCACTTTGGGCTTGTGGGAATGTGGATAAAATTTTTACCCCAGCAGATATTGGCCTCCTCATTTGTGGAACTGAGATTTTAAAAAACAGATTTCATAAAAGCTTGTGAATATTGAAAATTATAAGGGATTTAGCCTAGTATTTAACACATGCTTACATATCAAGTAATACTCACTGCATAAAAGTACACTGATTATTTAATTAAGGTTAATTTAAGTATTAATTACTGTTTTGAGTAGAGAATACCAAAGTGTATGGGAGACATTACTAATGTTCCTGTGTTTAGTGAAGACACAGTAGAGGAGAATGTTAAGGATGAAGAGCTAAGATAAAGAGCAAGACTGAATGGGAGCAGGTTCAGAATAAAAGTAGGAGCATCTCCACAGCACTAGATCATTGGAAGAGGGCTTATAAATGTATCAGTTTGGCTAAAAAGTCCAGAACCCTAGGACTGCCTAGAAGAGTGAACTTCTGAACATTCCATGTGACTTTCCTTTCCACTAATGGACATCCTTTCTTCCTTCAATGATTAATCCTCCAAAAGTCTTGCATCTACAACAGTGTAAAAAAGGAATAGATTTTTCTATCCTCAGATGGTCATACAGATAGATGGAGTATCCCTCTGGATAGACGTAGGCTACATGTTGTTGTGAAGAGCATCAAAGAAGTAGCAAGAGCAGTCAACTTGTGGACTAAAGTGAGATAATATTTCAGGGTTTCTGTGTGGTAACACATTTTGTTCTGTCACAAAATTAAGGAACAACAGTTCTAAGATGTGAACACATCACACCATGTACTCTCCAATTATGTCGACTTGAAAGAGATAACAGAATCTTCTCTTTGAGCAGTGATATGAAAAGTTCTGAACGATGGAGGGAAAAAAAGACTAGATTTATATTTCTCCAAAGACAGTTGGGAACTATAAGATACTGGACAAGTTTTTTTTATATATAAATTTCAGTTAAATTAATAGGATAATAACTACTTCATAGAGTTATGGTACAGATTAAATAGATAGTTATATAAATTATGTAACATAGCCCCCTGTGTGTGCATGCTAAGTCACTTCAGTTGTGTCTGACTCTTTGCGACCCCATGGACTGTAGCCCGCCAGGCTCCGCTGTCCACGGGATTCTCCAGGCAAGAATGCTGGGTGGGTTGTCATGTCCTCCTCCAGGGGATGTTCCCAACACAGGCCCCTACTATACAGTAAATATTCAATAAATGGTAGCTGTGGTTGTTAAGTGGGAGAAAAAAAGAAAGAAAACATGGTCACTTGTCCATTTCTGCATTTGGTACTAAAGGAATCCCACAGAAGATTGAAGATGAGGCTTCACAAAAATAAATAATGCCTACACCTGCACCAGTTTTCGTGAACCCCAATGAAGCCAAAGGATGTAATAACAGCTTGTCTTATGAAATAATATCATATTTTATAAAGGTATATTAAATGCAACTGACTAAATCTACCAGAGAATATTGGACTGAAGAAGTTTCACTGGGTACGGCTTTAAAACTCCCTCATTTTCCCCTGGGAGATGCACTCAGGTATCATAATGTTTTGTCTTTGCAGGATGAGATCTGGCTAGAAGTGCAAGGCCCTTATATTTCCACCAACAATTTGGAACTCCAGTATAACGGATGCATATATTTGTAAAAACTGTCACCTGAAACTGACATCTGGGTCTGGATACAAATCCACATAGTGCTGCCAACCCACCTTACTTCATTACGTTCAGGTTATGTTTTAGGGCTTCCGTGGGGCTCAAACAGTAAAGAATCTGCCTACAGTGCAGGAGACCCAGGTTTGATCCTAAGAAGGGCACAGTGTGGCAAGCTTGCCTGGTGAGGGCCTAACTGCCTCAACTCTGTGGGCAGTGGAGCCATTTGAGTTCTGCAGGACATCTAGCAGAAAGGAAACCCCAGACATGGGGGATCAGAGCACCTAACAGTCATGTGAACTTTGGGGGCTTCCCTAGTGGCTCAGATGGTAAAGAACTCGCCTGCTATGCAGGAGACCTGAATTTGATCCCTGGGTTGGAAAGATCCCCTGGAGAAGGGGAGAATTCCATGGACAGAGGAGCCTAGTGGGCTACAGTCCATGGGGAAACAAAGAGTCAGACACAACTGAACGACTTTCACACACACGTCAGGTAGCATCTACCAGCTTCAGTTTCCTTGCCTTCAGGTAGCATTTCCAGCTTCAGTTTCCTTGCTTCTCAAATGCAGATAAAAGCATTTTTCCTCATCAATCTTTCAGACTTCTTGTGTGGATCAAAATACAAATTGATAATTTGTGCAAGTTTGGTATAAACTACAAAGTAATAAGGATTATAATAATATAATCCATATTGTCATTATTTCCTCTTTAGGTGTTCCAAATATTGAAGAAAATACATTATCTTTCATTGAAAGAGGATCAGACAAAAGTAAGGATGAATCTGCTCATTTGGGTTGTCTCTAAACACCTATTAAATCCATTGGCATGTTGGGCTTACATTCCAGATGTTTGTTTTTGAAGGGTTAATAGTGTGTCCCTAGAAAGTCCCTATCAGAATCATAGGAATGACTTTGCCTCTCTGCACTTCCCAGAAAATTTGTGAGTGCCAACATTTTCTCAATGTATTTCCTTTTTGATTAAGCCAGAGTGATTGGTTACTATAACTTGCAGCAAAAAACTCTAACTGATACACATGGTATAGTGGGAAGACCTTTGAAACCAGACAGAGATTAATTGAAATGCCAAACCCATCACTTACTAAAATTGGATAAGTACATAACCTCTTTGTGCCTCAGTCTCTAATCTGTAAAATGGGAATGAGAGTCTCCCTCACAGAGATTGTGATATCTGAGAATACTGAATAGAGTGGTTGTCATCCAGAGGGGCTTAATATATTGCAATTGCCTTTATCTTCTCAATCAACGGTTTTTTACCTTTTAGGATCACTCACACCTTTGAAAACCTAATACGCATTGAGTCTCTGATCCAAAAATAATGTGCATATACATATCTACACAACCTCTTTCATGTAGTTTTAGAAATTCATTGGATCCACTGAAGTCTAATAAGGGCCCACCAAAACCAAATAATAATTTCTATTGTAAGTGGTTGCTTATGACATATAGATACGTATTTTCACTTTGAATGTTATATATCTGGTTTGTCTCTAAGCTCTTCTGCTACTGCTACTACCATCAAGACTCAACAAATGCTTTTACTTTTATAAAAAAATTACTACTTAGAAGGGCTTTTACACTCATCATATCACATAATCTTCCAAAAAAATCCTGTGAAGTCTATGTTGTTATCTTATTCTACAGATTGGAAGAAAAAAATTTACTTTGTATTTCTCCATTATAAACAAGACTCCTGAGTCTATAGCCTGTGTTCTTTTAGTCACCATTGTTTTGCCAACAATTCATATAGTACCTGGAACATGGTAGCACCCAAGGTACTTGCTTGAAATAAATGAAGGGAAAATGTAAAAAGAGGATTCTTATTTGAGGCTAAATAAGCACAAAGCCAAAACTCTATCAGAACTTCCTTGTGACCATAGCCCAGTATTATCAGAAATATAATGAACTCTTAGTAAATGTTTCATTGATGGGTAGGTAGATAAATTGATGAATAAATAAAACCTTTGTACAAAATGGAACCTGAACTTCAACAAAAAATTTGTTTATCTTGTTGTTGTTCAGTCGCTCAGTCATGCCCAACTCTTGGCGACCCGGAGGACTGCAGCATGCCAGGCTTCCCTGTCCTTCACCATCACCCAGAGCTTGCTCAAACTCATGTCCATTGAGTCGGTGATGCCATCCAAACATCTTGTCCTCTGTCATCCCCTTCTGTTTATCTATTACTGCCTAAAACTTAGTAACTTAAAGCAACCATTTTGTTTTGTTCTCAACTTTCTGGAACAAGAATTTGGGAAGGGTTTGGCTGGCTGGTTTATCTCCAAGCTCCATGGTAACAGCGGTGGGTGAATGAACATCCATTTCCAAGCTAACTTCTTCACCCACTTGCCTGTGCCTTGGTAGAAAGTGGTTGCAATGAAGCTTCTCTTTCTCGCCATCGAGTCTCTTTACTTTGACTCTCTAGCAGGATTGTCAGACTTCTTAACACAGCAGCATAGGGCTCCAAGATGAAGAAGCAAAACCTACAGGCCACTAAAGCACTATGTCTAGAATTGAAACAGCATCATTTATACTGGATTGTATTGGTCAAAGTAGTCACAGGCTGGCCTTTGGTTTAAGGGGTGAGGAAATAGATCTCATGTGATTATGGAAAGAATAACAAAGAATGGGAAGCCACTGTTAATCTACTAAAGTTTCCTTAGCCAAGACAGAAAGTTCACAAGCAATCAACTATGACATTGCTCTTGTTGCCACCTTCAATCAGACTTTTGTCGTGGCATAATTTTCATTTCCCAATTATCAATAAATAATCCTATAAACCCTTAGAGTCAATGAAGCTTGGATGCATATCTGAACTAATTTTCATGCTTCAGTGAACATGTCTCAGGGGCAACATAGGAGTGTCTGTGTTCTAGTTATTTAAGGTAACTCAAACTTCTCCAATTCTGGTGGGATCAAGCAGCCCAAAATAACATTACAGCTAAAAATTTACTCTACAGTAGTGTCATTACAAATCAATCCTGCACCACCCACCTCCTAGGCATGCAAAAAGTCAGCATAGCCACTTTCAGGATATTTTAGCATCTCAACAGGGAGTACGGCTAAGTAAGATCTAAAATAGCACAACGATCCCAGAAACTACATAGAAGAAAGAAAATACAAATAGCACAAACAAGCACAGGGCATTTCAGACAATCCCAAAGAGGCTAAAGTTTATTTTCAACACTAGGTTCTAGAGGCTTCATATTTTGAGGAGTTATACTTCTGATGGTTTTAATGCTTTCTTCTACAAATTCAAACTATTTCAACAAGCACAAGGATTATTATCTCACTGTGTCATGATCTTAATCTCTACCTATCACGGAAATTTACATTACACACTATTTTCAATGACCCAGGACTTTTGCTCCCTATTAACTGATCAAAATAGAGGAACTGGTTGGTTTTGTCAAATGCAAAGGTGTACTTGAGTTATTTTTGGCTCACTGGAACTTTCAATGTAATGGCTCAGTATACCGCGCAAGACAACATTTTACAAACGTAAGATATTCCGCGCATGCTGTGTGCTTAGTCTCTCAGTCATGTTCAGCTCTTTGCGACCCCATAGACTGTAGCCTGCCAGGCTCCTCTGTCCATGGGGATTCTCCAGGTAAGAATACTGGAGTGGGTTGTCATGCCCTCCCTCCTCCAGGGAATCTTCCCAACCCAGGGACTGAACCCAGGTCTCCTGCATTGCAGGCAAATTCTTTACTGTCTGAGCCACCAGAGAAGCCCAAGACTTGCCATAACTAGGTCAATTTAGGCACAAATGTGGAAAGCTTAGCATATGAGAACAAAGGAGAGAACAAACAAGATGGGTTTAATAGAAACTATAGATATTAACCCCAGAGAAGGCATCTGGGAGAACTGTTTTGTTTCTGATGGGGCACAACGGTCCCAGCCTCAGTATCACAATCTTTCATTCCTAAAACATCCATTAGAATGCAAGATCCATGGAAAGCAAGATTTTGGTCTTCTGCTCTTTAATATATTCTAGACATTTAGAACAACACCCGGCATCTAATGAGCACTCAATAAATGTTTGCTCAATTTAACAAATGAAGCTCATGAGCATTGGCTGAAAAGGATCCAGGAGGCTAATTGAATGTGGGTGTACTTACTGGAGATGTATTTGTGCAATAGGAACTCTGTCTGTGGCATCAGAGAAAGGAACCTAGATACCTGCCAACATGGAGGCAAGTCTTGGGGCTCTTGCCCATTAGATAGTGGGTAATGAGGGTCTCCTCAGTGCTGAACAGAGTGACAAACCAGAGCTAAAAAGAGAGAATCCCTATTCTGTGCTGAAACTGAGGAAGGTGGACAAGTATAAGGCTGTTGCATCCTACTATCACTTAGGCACTCAGATCTCAAGTCTGATGAACAGAAAGGGGTATGGGGGCAGAGTGGAGGAAACATCATACGATCTGAAGTGTGATAGCTGACATAATTGCAAGATTTGCTCTACTCAGAGGCAAAGATAATGTGAAGAACATCACAATTCACCCACTTTTTCTTTTAATTAACTCCGTAACTGGGGGCCATGCCATATCAACTTGAAGGGGTGGATGGACATAGGTATAAGAAAAAAGCAGAAACTGACATAATCTATCTTAACCCCTAGAGCAAGACATTCCACAGTCTCTCTCCTCCTGAGATATTTCTGAATCTGAAGAATTTTTCAACAAGAAAGCATATAATATACAGTCTCTAAACTTTCTAATCCATCAAGAACTGATTTGAAAAATTACCCATGGTGACTTTTGCATCAGAATTTATAGTGTAAAACTAGAGGAGAAAAAAAAAGAAAAAGAAAAACTCCAAATCCAAGCAGACCACAAGTTAATGAGATCTAACCATTGCTTTCTAAGGCACAAAAGAAATCCCCTTAAACTATGAGATCTAGCCCTTGGTTTCTGTGGAACAACAAAATCCAATTCAAACAAGCAGACATACGTAAAAACTCAAAACAAACAAACAAACAACAACTCTGCAGAAAAAAAAAAAAAAGTCAAGGCCCATGCTTGTCTTACTCAATGCTTTACTACCAGCACTGCCAACAGTGATGAATTTAGAGCGAATAAAGGGAGTTTGGCCTTGAATATACAAAACACTATATTGGGCTGTCAGAAGTCCTGTTCACCAAGTGATTTGTGGGTAACAGCTGCTGTGTTCCCTCTTAGGAAGGAAATCTTTCTGCATGCCTGATCACCTGCTCTTTGCCAGCCTGCTGTCCTCTCCATGAGTGTGCCTTCCTTCCACTGCCTCTTATAACCTAATCTCACGAGAGAACTATTTCCCAGTTGAGCTCCAAATTAAGAAGAAAAGCATCAAACAGCCTAAGATGCTCAAAGTTGATCAAGGAAAAGAACAACATTAAACAGGAAGATATATGATAACACACATAAATAGAAAAGAATCAGAAAATATCCAAACAACATCAGAGGTGAGCAGTACAATTATAGGTGATTTAAATTGTTTTTCCTTTATAATTGTTTTATATGTTCCTCAAAGAACATATATTATTCTTATACTGAGAAAATATCATCAAATTGCAATATATATGTATAAGATCCCATTTTAATTTTCATAAAATGAGTATGCATGTGTGTGAATGTATGTATGCACATATGCTTGAATATGTAAAGAAAAATCTGGAATTTCAGACATCAAAACTAGAAATAGTTGACAAATTTTGGAAATATGATTGAGGGTAGAGGGGAAAAGAAGAGTAATTTTACTTCTTGTCTTTTATTCTTTTCCAATGTTTGAAATTGTATTTTATAATAAACATGTATTGTTTTTAAATTAAAAAAAAAAAACAGGTAACTAGAAATGATCATCTAAAGTGACCTGTTGTTAGTCGGGTCCATGGGAAATCCAATTATAAAATGAAATGTATTATTGCTATGATAATGTGTAGTTATTGACATGATAATATGTTATTATATCATTATTGCTATTGTAACAACACATTTGTATAGGTTAAGTTCCTTTTTTTATTCTTTAGGTTAAACTAAAGAAAACAAACCTAAGGGACAAGTGATAAAACGCAGTTCTCTAAGCACAATGAAGAGCTTGTGATTTACATGCGAGTCCTTCCTAAAAGCAGGACGAGAAGAAAGCTTAAGACCTGCTGCTTGGGGAAGTTAGCTGAGGGACAGGGAAGACTTCACACAGTGGGAGCAATTGGCACCAGCGTGGGTCAGCAAGAAGCACACACAGAATCGCTTTCCCTGGAGGACTTTAAAAATAGGCTGGCATGCCTGAGTGAGTGAAAATGTATTTCTGCTAAAGGCCAAGCAGACGGACTTAGTGACCCCTCAAGGTCCCTTCCTGTTCTGTGACTCGGGCTTATAACCCTCACTCAGGCACAAGAGCTTGGCCTCACCCAGAAGGCCTCACCTGCACTCACTGGCCTCTTTATCTCCATGGGCTACAAATGCTCCCCGCATCCTGCTATACCCACAGTCCTCAAACCCAGCTCCTAATAGCATCCTTGAGCAAAAAAAAAAAAAAAAAAAAAAAAGTTGTTCAGAAGCAAATTCAAAACATGAGGTCTACAAAACCCAAGTTGAATGACATACAATCTTCAAAAATGTCAATATCATGCAAAACAAAGTAAGGCAGAGTCACATTCCAGATTAAAGGAGACTAAAGGAAACTGAAATGAAACGAAATCGATGAAAAGGCAGCTAGTAATCTTGAATAGGATCATATAACGGGATGGGGTGGAGTCGGGGAGAAGGAAGGCTATAAAAGACATTTCTGGGCCAATAGCTGAAGTTGGAATGTATTGTAACATTGCTCAATTTCTTAGATTTGATAATGATACTATGAGTATGTAAGAGAAAAAAAAAATCCTTGTTGTTAGGAAATAGACACTAAAGTATTAAGGAGCAAAGATGAGATAGGTGGGCTTCCCAGGTGGCTCGGTGGGTAAAGAATCCTCCTACAATGCAGGAGATGCAGGAAGTACAGGTCTGATCCCTGGGTCGGGACGATCCCCTGGAGGAGGGCACGGCAACCCAGTCCAGTATTCTTGCTTGGATAATCCTATGGACAGTGGAGCCTGGAGGGCTACAGTCCATAGGGTTGCAGAGAGTCTGACACGACTCAGCAACTGAGTACAATGTACACATTAGATAAGTAGCTGGATAGGCAGACTTATACACACATAGATGATAAAGCAAATACGACAAAATGTTCAAAACTGGTGCATCTGAAGAAGGATCTATAGAAGTACTTCATACTAATCTGCAAACTTTTCTATAAATCAGAGGTTATTTTTTTCTGTTTTCTTTTTTTAATTTTTATTTATTTATTTTTTAATTTATTTATTTTAATTGGAGGCTAATTACTTTACAATATTGTATTGGTTTTGCCATACATCAACATGAATCCACCACGGGTGTACACGTGTTCCCCATCCTGAACCCCCTCCCACTTCCCTCCCTGTACCATCCCTCTGGGTCATCCCAATGCACCAGCCCCAAGCAAACTGTATCCTGCATCGAACCTGGACTGGCGATTCGTTTCACATATGATATTATACACGTTTCAATGCCATTCTCCAAAATCATCCCACCCTTTCCCTCTCCCACAGAGTCCAAAAGACTGTTTTATACATCTGTGTCTTTTTTGCTGTCTTGCATACAGGGTTATCATTACCACCTTTCTAAATTCCATATATATGCGTTAGTATACTGTATTGGTGTTTTTCTTTCTGGCTTACTTCACTCTGTATAATAGGCTCATTTCATCCACCTCATTAGAACTGATTAATGTATTATTTTTAATGGCTGAGTAATACTCCATTGCGTATATGTACCACAGCTTTCTTATCCATTCATCTGCTGATGGACATCTAGGTTGCTTCCATGTCCTGGCTATTATAAACAGTGCTGCAATGAAGTTTTTAAAAGTGGGCTCTAAAGTTGCTGCCATGACTCTGGTGTTTCGCTACCAGGATTCCTGCCTCATTTATCCCTCACCATTAGAAACCATATCCATCTTGGCTAATCTTGAACATCTGCTTCCCATCTGGTCCTGATTTCTGGAACTACCACAGTTCTCCCATTAGTTTGAATCCCCCGTTCACCTTTTCACATTTCTAACCCCATCCCTTCAGGATCAGGACTCAAGCCAGTTCCTCAGTTCCAGTGCCCAAGCGAAATCCCTGACTGACACTGCTTACATCCTGACGTAGCAACTGTCTGCCTTGCCCTGAGCAAAGTTCTAGTTCTCTCTGGCTTGCTCATTCTTATTTTTTAAAAAAGGCAAACATAGTCTTTCTTATATTCATAGGCATTCAGTAAGCTACATGAGCAATGGCTTGCTCACAATTTATTGCCACTTTTTTGCTATGGTGGGACTCTTAACCTAGGAAAGGATGTAACTTTGGTGGGAAGGATAGGAACTAACATTTATGAGTGTCACCTTCATACTATGTGATTTATGTACACTATCTCATTTAACCTTCCCAACTTCTGCAAGGCAGATTTTATTATCCATATTTTATAGATATTTTATTATCTACAAAATATTATCCATATCTTATAGAGAACATTGAGACTCAAAGATCATAAGCACTTTGTCCAAACTAATGGCTAGTAAGTGATTAAGCCATTAATCAAACCCGTATCATTATGTTAACAAGGCTAACTGTCATCACCTAAGTGACTTCACAGGGAACTCCCTGGTGGTCCAGTGGTTAGGACTCTGTGCTTCCACTGCTGGCAGCCTGGATTCCATCCCTGGTCAGGGAGTTAAGAGCCTGAAAGCTGTGTGGTATGGCTAAAATAAATAAATAAATAAATGACCTCACGACATGGCATCCCAATTCTATGGGCTTACAGTAGAGTGATACTACCTGTAGATGAGATGATGCAGCCTGCTCAGTCATGTTCGACTCTTTCAGGCCCCGGTAGCCCTCCAGGCTTCTCTGTCCATGGGATTCTCCAGGCAAGAATACTGGAGTGGGTTACTATTTCCTCCTCCAGATGATCTTACCCAACTCAGGGATCAAACCATGTCTCTTGCTTCTTCTGCAATGGCATACGGATTCTTTACCACTGAGCCACCAGGGAAACCCAGTATTATCTTGTTCTGACCTATAATTAGTAATAGCAAATAAGCTCTGAACTAATTTACATAAACTATTTTGTTAAATTCTAGTAAATATAAGCCACTTTATATACTGATCTTTCATTTTTATCTCCTGTAAAATTTTGACTAAAATTCAACATGTTTAGGAGAAAAGACCTTTCTTTATTACTAGTACTACTGTTGGGACTATATACTGGTCCATCTTTTTTGAGAAACAACTTGTACTACAAGTACAACATGTACTACAGCCTCAAAATGTCTGGAGCCTTTAACCTAGCCCTTCCTGGATATCTGTCCAGTATTGCAACTATGGAGGTTGGATTACTGTGTGTGCCAAGATGTCCCTTGCAGTGTTATTAGTGATAGTTAAGACAATAGCCTAAATGTCCAATGATAAAGGTATGGATAAGTAGATGATGGTGCACATCCCTATAGAATAACAGTGTAGCCACTGAAAATTATTTTCATAAAATGTAGTGACATTTTAAAATTTATAGCACTGAAAGCCATGCAACTTCATGAGACCATGAGGAGTATGTGCAGCTAGGGGAGAGGTAGAAGAGAGACAAACACTGTGCCTGTTCAGTTAGACAGAAGGAGGACAACTGAGCAAAGGAGACAGAGAAGTAGCAGCCAGTCAGGTGAGAAGAATGATGAGAGGGTGCCTTTCCTCAAAAGTGAAACCAAGGTGTGGGGTATTACAATGGAAATGACCAATGGGGTCAAAGCTGCTGTTAGGTTAAGCAGTGATTGTCAATGCGTGTTAGAACTTGAGATTGCTGTCATTAATTCTGTCTTCCATTAGAAATCAGAATAGTGGTTGCCTAGAGTGGGGAAGGGAGATCAGGAGAAGGATGTCAAGGAGCTTCCTGGCTGATGCAAATGTTTTACCTCTTAACTAGGGTGTGGGTCACACAGGTAAGAACACTTTTCAAAACTCATCAAACTGTATACCTAAGACTTGTGCATTTGAGTGTGTGCAAATTATACTTCAATAAAAAATAAATAAATTCTATTTTTTACCTTTCTGCATTTTCCAATATTACTTTAATGAACATTCATTACTTTTATAATAAAAAATAAACATTTAGGAATGAAGGTGGGATTACTGCATATGTCAAACTTCTTTGAATTGTAAAGGTAAGAATTAGCAGGATATTATTTTTCCCTCAACCAAAAGCCAATGTAAATAATAATTGAATAGTGTACATAATGAAAACTTTGCCATGGATTTCCCAGGGGACACTCACCTCTGCAAGTAAAACTCTAATTCTTATAGATAAAACAGGAAACATCTACTTCTTGACAGATCAAGACTGGACAGTTACAGCAATGAGTGATTTCTGTATCTTACAAATGCAAAGCAATAAAAGCTAACATCAAAATGTAGTTTTGTATCCTTGAGTAAGTCAGCTAAATTCTATGTCCATATTTTCTCCAAAATGGCGCTAATGTCCGTATATGTCAATCTCATGGTCTCAAGTCAATTCCATAAATTAATGATCATGAAATTATTTGGAAATCATAAACAATTTTATGATTTTGATTTTTATAATATTAATATGATTTGAGGCCTTGGGCACTTCTATTTATCTCAATAATCTTACAGAGGATGTTCCCTTTGGAGACAGACCTCAAAACTGCCTTCTTTCCTGAAAAAAATAGTCCAGAGCAAATGCCCCAATAACTGAATCTGAAACATCACCTTTCAATGGTTAGTGAATTTTTGTAGTACAATAAGAAGGCTCATATCTTGAGAAATTGTCCATGACCACTTCTTTTCTTTTTATATACATCCTCCCTTACCTCAATTTTCATTAGAATGGGAGTTTCTTGTCTTCTTGTAAGTTAGTGAAGAAAGAAATATTAATTCATCAGAAAAGCATATCAACTTCCATATGTCCAAAAATGAAATCTCTTCCTCTTCTCACAGCTTGCAAAACTTACTCCATTTCCTGTGTACAAAGCACCTTAGTACATGTCTACTATCCCCAGAAGCTGCAATTGAAGGATAGAAAATAATTTGTATTTTCTAGAACAGAAAGATCATTCAAGAAATTACAGAGATCAGAGAAATACCAAGTTAAATGGTGTGGGTCTTATCTCATGGCCAGTTGGGTGTCACTGAAGTCTTCTGAAAACAAGGATAATATATATTTTTTAAAGCGATTTTAGCAAGATGCATATGAATTTGGTAAGAAAAGATTGAAAAGGATCAAGTAATAGAAAAGCCCCCAGATGAAACTCTATTGACATGTAAATGTGAGGTCGTGAGTGCAGTAAGAATAGAACCAAAATAGGGGAGTCAGAAATAGGATAAGATCATGAGGGAAATGGAAATGTAGTTTAGGACATGGTGGGTTTAAGACAACAATGAGATCCAAACAGAAATATCAGGCAGGTGCAACTGAAGGTGCAAGACTAGAAAGCAGAGAGCATCTTTGAACGTAGTTTGGGAAGAATATTACATTCAGTTTGATCATAGAGGGTCTGCAGAGTTGCCTTTACCAAAAGAATATATGGATTTTATTTACTTAATAACACATTTAAGCTAATATATCAGAAGTAGCTTTTCAGCATGTAAACAATATTAAAAATTACCAAGATTCTTTATGTTTTTTCCATATGCTTCAAAATCTTTTTTCCACAGCCTTCAAAATTTAGTGTGGATTTTACATTTGGCTAGCCAGATCTCAAGTGCTCAATGGCCACTTGTGTGTGGGTCATGACAACAGTACTGAACAGTACAATTCTAGATGATAGCCTCCCACTCCTTATAGCCCAGCATTAATAACGGAAGTTTGTAGGGGAAGGAAAAACTGATTACCAAGACAGAAAATGTGAGAAGGTATATGAAAGTGTGTGGCTTCCCAGGTGAGTCAGTGGTAAAGAATCTGCCTGCTAATGCAGAAGTTATGGGTTCAATCCCTGGCTCCGGAAGATCCCCTGGAGAAGAAAATGGCAACCGACTCCAGTATTCTTGCCTGGAGAATTCCATGGACAGAGGAGGCTGGCAGGCCACAGTCCCTGAGGCAAAGAGTCAAACAGGGACTAAAGAGCAGCAGCAGCATATGAAAGTGTGTATGTTTGTGTGCTTAGGTGTGATTTCTGTGTGTCTGTACTATATGTGTACTTAAAATGACATTTATCACATTTTTATTATACACCAGGCAATCAATAGAGTGTTTAAAATATATTAGTCTGTTAACTAACTGAAAAAACTCTGTGGAGTAAGTACTATAAATATTTTCATTTCACAAGTTAAGAATGTCTTAAGATTAAGTAAATTTTTTCAAAATTATTCAGCACTTACTCTTTACAACAGCCAAGACATGGAAGCAAATAAGTGTCCATCAACAGAAGAATGGATAAAGAATATGTGGTACATATATACATATACAATATAATATTACTCAGCCATGAAAAAGAATGAGATAATGCATTTGCAGTAACACAGATGGACCTAGAGAACATTATACTAAACGAAGTAAATCAGACAGAGAAAGACAAATATCATATGATCTCACTTGTATGTGAATCTTTAAAAATATGCAAATGAATAATTATAATATGAAAAATTACTCACAATGGGTTATTATTTAATAATAGCTCTAGCATTTAATTTTTTGGGGGTCAGGAAAGAAAGTTAATAAAACAAATCCCATAAACTTTAATATAAGTTCAGTACAAGGATTCTGGGATGAGACTGGTCTGGCTGAAAGAAGTTAGGTAACTTTTTCAAAGTTACTAAAGTGCTAAGTAAATTTTTGGTTGTTGAAATACAGTTGATTTACAATATTGTATTAGTTTCAGGTGCATAGAAAATCTTTTTCAAATTCTTTTCCATTATAGTTTATTACAGGATACCAAATGTGGTTTATTACAAAACAGAACATACTCACAGACTTACCACTGGGGAAGGGAGGAAGGGATAACTAGGAGTTTGGGATTAAAAGATACACACTACTATATATAAAAATAGATAAACAGGGACTTCCCTGGTGGTCCAGTGCCTAAGACTCTGTGCTCCCAAAGCAGAGGGCCTGGGTTTGATCCCTGGTCAGGAAATTAGATCCCACATGCTGCAACTAAGAATTTGCATGGCACAACCAAAGATCCTGAGTGCTGCAACTAAGACGCAGTGTAGCCAGATTAATTAATTAAATAAACCACAAGGACCTACTGTATAGCACAGGGAACCACATTTGGTATGACTTGATGGACGTGAGTCTGAGTGAACTCCGGGAGATGGTGATGGACAGGGAGGCCTGGCGTGCTGCAATTCATGGGGTCGCAAAGAGTCGGACACAACTGAGCTGTTGAACTGAAACTGAACTGAGTAAACTATAATGGAAAAGAATTTGAAAAAGATTTTCTATGCACCTGAAACTAACACAATATTGTAAATCAACTGTATTTCAACAACAAAAAACTTACTTAGCATTTAAGTAACTTTGAAAAAGTTACCCAGCCAGACCAGTCTCATCTCAGAATCCTTGCACTGAACTTATATTAAAGTTTATGGGATTTGTTTTATTAACTCTTTTCTGGCAAAAAAACTTAAATCCTAGAGCTATCATTAAATAATAACCCATTGTGAGTAATTTTTCATATTATAAATGAATATTCATATTATGACTGTAATGATTATATACTAGCCATTTTATGAATATCTAGCAATCTATTTTATCATTTATCCTTCTCTGGCCCTTAATTTCCTCCAAATGAGTGTGGCTTTTGTATTTAGCAACACAAATAACTGGCTCACCAGTTTGATTTGGTGTGCTAAAATACAATGAAATTGATGTTGAAAACTAGATTGATTATCATTAAATTCCCAAGCATGGCTTTCCAGAGGCAATAGCTATAGAGGTGCATCTCCCCCATCTATCCCATCCCACACTAATTGCCACAGTCAGGGTCTTAGCCCAGGGATGAGAAAGACTTGGCAACAGCCTGCATATCTGCCCAACTTAGGCACAGTTGACAAATACAGAGCCTTAGGAGCAGACTGAAGACAGATATGCCAACTGAACACCAAAAAATGATGCCAAGTCAAAAATGTTCTCTTGTATCTGTCAACTCCACAGGTGGGCGATGAACCAACATGCTCTGCTAACTTGTGGCAAGTTTCCAAACTCAAGGCTTCTCTTCCAATTGAGAACCAATTAGGCTGAAAGTACTTATTTAAGGATTAAATCCCTCCACTCAGAATGTTCACAGCCCTATAAAATTCCAACAGATAATTACAGCAGGAGTAAAAGAGATGAAACTTAACAGTGCTTATAAAGCACATCCCCAACTATCCGAGGCTTTGTGATGTTAGTAGGGTTGAGTACTCACTAAGCATCTTTTCTCCTCTGCCTCCCACTGGTTCCACACACGAGGACAAAGGAGGAAGACAGGTATAGAGCACTAAGTAAAATACTCCACCAACAAATTCAAGTTTAAGTACATGATCAGATACGTCACTCAGACAAAATTCAGTTAGTCTAAATTGCATTAACTGGTTGGCTTGGGAATGAGTTTTCCTGAGATCTCATGGAGCAGATTTGTCCCACATACTCCTCCATCTCTGCTGTCCATATCCTGGATACAAGCCCAGCATAGTGAACTTTCATTATTATTACTATTATTCTTTTTTGCTAGTAGAAAGCTTAGTAGAAGGATTCTCAGAAATATGTAGGTACTCTCCTGTGATTTTCTAGGAAAGAAGTACTCTTAACATAATTGGCAATATTTATGCATGCCCTAGTCCTTATAGGACCTTGTCCTTCAATCATTCCCGCCATGGATTTACATTTACTTTGTATTTAAATTATAAATACAACTACAATCTAAAAAATTTACAAATTATTGCAAAAAGTAAATGCTTATCCAGCCAAGACTCTGAACAAGGACTTCAAATAAAGGGTGACAACTTCCTCTTTCCTCAATTCAGTTCAGTTCAGTTGCTCAGTCATGTCCATCTCTTTCTGCCCCGATTCAATCCTACACAGGCATCCACCAATCTCCTATAATATGCTATGACATTTTTCCTTGCATTCTGCACACACACACACACACACACAGACAATTGGTATTTCTAAAAGTGTGTGCCTACAGACCATTAACATCAGACTCACGGAAGTGGGGTAGTTGATAAAAAAAGTTTTCTGGTACCTACTCTAGCCAGGCCAGTTAAATTAGAACATTTGGAGAGTGGAAAGTGAGACTCAGTCAGACAATAAAGTCTGACAACCACTTCCTTGAACCCTTAACTTCTGAAGTGCAGGGAATATGTTTCAGCTAGAAAGGAGTTTATTTATGGTCAAAGGGATGACTTTTGAGATCTATACGAGGTTACCTGATCCTGGACACTGGTACTAGTCCTTTCTGCCTACAAAGACAAGCCCAGCCCCACTTGGCCTGAAAAAGCTTGCACATACTATCCATCTTACTAGAAAGTCTGAAATATTTCACCATAATTATGAAGCTCCTGGTGAGTATAGTGCACAGTTCCTCATTCTCACTGTCTGGGAAAAGGTCTTTGAGCAAGAATGAAAACTGAGATAATAATAGAATTGAGTTCCTGGGTCATTTCAAGAAATCACTATTAAAACTAATCACAAAAGAAGTTCATACTATAATGTAGGCTGGAACTTCTTAAAACAGGAATAATGAATCTGGATTTGCTTATTTTCAATTCATTCATTGATTCATTTACTTTTTCATTTATTAATTTTTAATTCAATAAATATTTACTGAGCACCTCCCACATACCAGGCACTGATGTAACTGCTAAGGATAAACACGAGAGAAAATGACTCTGTCCTTGTAAGGTGAAAATTTTGTTCATTTATTCACTTATTCATTTATTCATCATTTGTTTAACAAATTTACTAAACATACTACTAAACATACCCCTGGGATGGACACTGTAGACCATCTTTAGACAAATCACGCATAGGCCATGCCGTCAAGCAGCTTTCAACCTAGCTGTGGTGTCAGAGATCAAAATGAATGATTCTTATTCTGGGCAAAATAAAATGAATACTAAGTACAAAAATGAGATTACTTCTGCCTAAAGCTGACTGAAAAGAAAGGGTCTGAGACAAGCAACAAATTTTCTCATGCAGACATGAGAACACCCTTCTGTTGAAATCACAAGGAAAAGGCAAATATGTCTATCTAATATTTGAGAAATATTAGATATGAGATGAGTGTTTTATAGGGTGGGTTTAAGAACTGGAGGTAGAAACATCTGAACAGGTTAAAGAATTTTTGACTAAAGATTTTGTCTATGTTGCATCTTTATATGTAAACCTTCTTTTTCCATTTATCCACTCAGTTCAAAATATTCATTGAGCACTTTCATATAATGGTGAAACAACTGCTAACGATGTCACCTATTGTAACAAAGAAGACAGAAAATGTAATAATTAATGTTTGAATTTGAGTGATGAGATTTCCGGGCAAAACCTTCAAGATGCTGACCAGCTCTTATTGACGGTATTTGATAAACTGCTACAAGACATTCTAAAGAAAATACTAGCTGGTTTATAAGCAGAACACAGAAGAAATGTAGAGGGTTCATGATTTTCTAGTGGGGAATATAAAACTGTTTTTCATCTCTAGCCTCTCTGGGAAGCAGAAAACTTACCAAAATAAAACGCTGTTTGAGGACAAAAGATCAAATGACAGGTGTGGCCACAAGGCCTTTCTTAAAGATCCATGAAAGAATTAAGGTGGGGCTAGTAGAGCTTCTCTGCTCTACTAAAAGGCTTATAGCAGTATTAAAGTTATGGCTTTTAGCGCATGGGGTAAAATCACATCATATTCAAAGGAAATGCACAGTGGTTTTTAATTCAGTTAAAATGGCAATGTTCTGTCCATATGGGCCAAAAGGAATTCAGACTGTAGGAAAAGATGTCTGAAAGACCTTTATGCACCAATTCTCTGTAGGGAAGCCCATAGAGGGTATAGTCCAATACCCTCTTCAGAAGGAATCAAAATGAAAGTGAAAGTTTTAGTAACTCAGTCTTGTCCAACTCTGTGACCCCATGGATTGTAGCCCGCCAGGCTCCTCTGTCCATAGAATTCTCCAGGCAAGAATACTGGACTGAGTTTCCATTCCCTTCTCCAGAGGAATCTTCCTGACCCAGGGATCAAATCCAGGTCTCCTGCATTTCAGACCAATTCTTTACCATCTGAGCCATAAGGGAAGCCCCAAGAAGGAACCAAAAGAAGTGATGTGATAGAGGGCTGAGCCCAGAGCCATTCCCAGGGAGCAGAACTAAAGTCTAATCAAAGAATATTCCTCATATCCAGAGTAAGGGAAATTGGCAGAATTTATCCCCGAAAAGTTCAGAATTGCTATGGATCAGTAACTGATATGTACCTTCTATTCTTACCCTTTCCAAATGGGAATATTATATAGGTTATTCTGTTTTCATTTTATTACTATATGGTGGGTGTGTATAGGTTAGATAACTTTTTTTTCTAGTATGTAACTTTCTGGATCAAGAAGTGTTTATGTGAACCTGATGGAGATCAAAACACCCTAGACTTCAAGCATAAGGTCACAACTTGAGATTTAGGAGGGTCTTGGAATGGGAATGAACATATTTTTCATGTGATGTCATGTTGGTAATTGTGACCAGAAAGCAAACTATGGTAGATTATTTGAACTAGAGGCCCTAGGTTTCCATGCCTGCCTCTATCCATATGTTTTGGTCATGTTTTCACTAATTCTGGGTTTGTTTAGACCAATGGGAAAAAACTGACACCAGCAGAGACTTGAACTAGTTCTTGTGCATCTCTTTGGGTTCCTGACCCTGCCATTAGAACATGGATAGCCTCTTGGAGATAATGACAGACCCGCAGAAAAAAGTTAAGTTATTCTAGCTGAACCGATAGCAGATCAAACGTTCCCCAGTCAGCATGCCAGCTGACTGCACCTGCCTGAGAAAGCCTAGCCAATGAGCTGAGCCTGGCCCAGATCAGCAAAATCATTTTGCCAACTTATAGACACATGTGAAATATGGGCACTAAGTTTAGGGTGGTATGTTATACTGCAAAAGCAAATTGATACAGACAGTATGTAAGATGGAATCTATTTGCCATCTCAGTACTAAAAGTTCCCTTTGAAGAAGTTTAATTAGGGCAAATTTGAAGGATATTCCCTAGTTAACAGATTCATCTTATAACGATTGCATAAAATCTCAGCCAGATAGTGACCTCTAAATGTACAAACAGATTAAACAGAAGAGAGCTGAGAGACTACTCCCAATATATGAATTCAACAAGTCAGCTTCTGAATCGCTGAAAACAGCCACGGTCAGAGATGTGATTATTCTATCACAGCATGGCCCAGCCTCTTCAATGCAGGACAATTCCCAACGAGATCATTCAGTCTTTAGAAATAAGTCTAGTTTAATTATATTTGGTAATTAGATGTCCCTTTAATAAAAATCACACTTAGGATGAATGGAGGAGTCTTGGTGGGATTAGAGAAGAAAGGATTCATCTATGAGACATAATCAAAGGAGAAACCAACTAGTCTTGCAGTCTAACTGTGGATGGGGAAGTATGAAAATTGGGGCCTTAAAGATGATCACAACTCAGTCATTAATCTGCTTAAAAACCCTGATGGCTCTTTGGGAATTTATGTGATATTCCTCAAAAGTCTAAGCTCCATGAAGAGCTGGGTCATTAAAAATCATCATCATTATCCTCACAAAGGCTAACATCTATTGACTGCTTACACTTGTTATATGTCAGCAGTATACTTCATTAATTGTCTTGTTTACTCTGTACAACAACCCTAAAATATAGGAACTCATATTATCCCTGTTATACAGATGAGGAACTAAAGTCTTGGGAGCTTGAAGCAACTTCCCCAAGGTCAGACAGCGAGGACGCAGTGGATCTGGATTCAAACAGATGTCTCTCTCTTACTTCAAAGCACTTACTCTTAAACACTGCCTTATTTTGCTCTTCTTATTAGGAAACTTATTAGCTCCCCAGTGCTAACTCAGGTTTGGAAAATAGTGGGTACATAAATATTTGTTGAATGAATGAATTTTTTAAAAGGTATGAATTAAGAGATCAATGAATAAAAACCTAAGAAAATGGTAGTAGCAATGTCAGAGACAAAAAGCTGAGAGAAGGACCTTAAGGGAGGAGTAGGAAACTTTACCTTATTATGCTAAGAAGAAGATGATTCCTCCAGGCATTCAAGAATAAATTAACAGGATGGAATTTGAGAAAAATTAAATGAATGTCGATTTTTGACACTGTCAACGTAAAGGCAACTAGGTTATTTAGACGAGTGACCTTTGCATATGTGGAGGCAAAAGGCAAAAACAGAGAGAAAAGAGGTCATCAAAATAAGTGAATGGACAAAGTCTGGGAGTTTATTGCTGAGAAGGAATAGTTCCACAAGACGCGGTCAAATATGGTCAGACTGTAAAGCAGCTTCACAGGGTGCACTTGCCTCCACGTGTACTGACCTAATCAGCAAGAACAACTAAAAACTCATTCATTATGTCCCTGCATGTACTAGTCACTATGCCTGACCCTCCATATGCATTCCATAATGTAATTCTCACAGCAACACGGTGAGGTCAATATCATTCCATTTTAATGGGTAAAGTTCAGCAAGAGAAAGACCACTCAGTTAGAAAATGGTTGCTAGGTTCAAACTTGAATCTTTCTAACACTAAAACCCATTCTTGTTTTCTTATACCGTGCAAACAGAACTGCCAGGTAACTGACTGAAAGAGAAAAGTGGCCTTCAACAGATAATGTTGAAGAAGAAATATTTTTTCCCGTCCAATACACTTCCAAGGAGAGAAAAGAATAAGAAACATGAATGATCAATTCCAGTCAATTAAATGATTATATCAGTAATGATTGGTCTTATACTTAATTCCTTAAAAAGAAAGAAATACATTCAACTTTGATTAAACCACAATACCATGAAGACTATGTCATAACAGAAATAAAATAGTGTGAGCTGTTTTTCTTTTCCAGCTCAGTGTCTTTTTTCTTTTGCATTCTCAATTGCTATCCAAACCATTTATGCTGCCCATGTCAGATTATATGGTCTGGCAAAGACTTTGGTCATCCCAATTATAATCCCTTGGATGGCACAAAAGGCCATTCTTCATGAGATGGATGCCAAGTCTCATAAGGTTTTGTGGAGCGGAAAGCTGGAGTCTTTCCTACACCCAGAGTTACAGATTCTGGTGTTAATGGAAGGATTTCTCTATTCCTAACAAGGGCTGGGAGCGAGTCAAGAATCCTATGATGAGTGCCCTGCAGAGACAGTTTGCTGGCTGTCCAATAAGCTGTTCCTCTGACTCCTTCCTGGAGTGTCAGTATAGATTTCACTGGACATAAATGTCCTCATTCCCCTGGTTAAAGTATTTTTATAAGCAGACAACTTCCACCAATGTGCCAAGACACTTCTATCAATATTCTTTAATTGACAGTTAAGGACATGCACTATGTTCTCTAAGATATTATAGCTTTTTGATGGCAGACACTCTCTAAATAGAAGGTTAGGTGGAAGAAGATAAAACTGTGAAGAGAGTTTAGTTTGAGGGACTTATACAAAACAGGGTGAAGTAAACAACAGGAGGCAGACCCAGCTGTGTTTCTGACAATCTAGCAGGGACTGTCAATCCAGACAGGCAGCTGTGTTACAGGGGCCGAAAGTTGGGCAGGTAGAATGTGGTGAGCCCTAAAGCAGATTGAGGGCAAGATATCTCCCAGAGTCTATGTTCATACTCAACTTAGCTCAAAAGTCATTGATGTGGTTTAGAGGGATTAAGTCAGTCCCTTTAGTGACTCCTAGATTATACCATTTTGTATCCCACCAAGGGTTTATTTAAGTACAGAGACCTGAGCATGTAGAAGATACATAACTATAAGTGAATATAACTCAGTGTTTTCTATGTGCTAGGCACTAGTCTAGATGCTTGACATGTTTTATCTCATGTCACTATATCTCAAGAAATATATACTATTATTCCTATTTAAAAGATAAGGAATTCAAGGCCAGGTAGATGAAGTCAGTTGTCTGAAGTCATGCATTTAATAAATGATGACGCTGAATAAGTGTACAAATAGCTTAGTAAAATCCAACTTTTGAACTAGATCACATGCCTGGTCATACATTGTGTGTGTGTGCGTGCATGCTCAGTTGCTTAGTTGTCTCCGACTTTTTGCGACACCATGGGCTATAGTCTGCCAGGCTCCTCTGTTCATGGGATTTTACAGGCAAGAAAACTGGAGTAAGTTGCCATTTCCTCCTCCAGAGAATTTTCCTGACACAGGGACTGAACCCATGTCTCCTGCGTCTCCTGCATTAGCAGGCAGATTCTTTACCACTGTGCCACCATTTAGCTCCTATGCTAGATATTATAGATATCACCTATGCCCTTAAGGAGCTTAGATTATAATGGGAAGACTATAATAAAGATAGTAACACTTACTCCTGGGCTCTGATGGAAAGCAAGAGGGTGCTATGAAAGCACTTAATGCTGGGACCCAATATTCCCTGACAATAAGTAAGTTTAGTCACTCAGTCATGTCTGACTCTATGCCACCCCATGGACTGCAGCATGCCAGGCCTCCCTGTTCATCACCAACTCCCAGAGCTTGCTCAAACTCATGTCCATCAAGTTGGTGATGCCATCCAACCATCTCATCCTCTGTCGTCCCCTTCTCCTCCTGCCTTCAATCTTTCCCAGCATCAGGATCCTTTCAAATGAGTCAGTTCTTTGCATCAGGTGGCCAGAGTATTGGAGTTTCAATTTCAGCATCAGTCCTTCCATTGAATATTCAGGACTGATTTCCTTTAGGATGGACTGGTTTGTTCTCCTTCCTATCCAAGGGACTCTCAAGAGTCTTCTCTAGCATCACAGTTCAAAAGCATCAGTTCTTCAGTGCTCGGCTTTCTTTATAATCCAACTCTCATGTCCATACATGACTACTGGAAAAACCATAGCTTTGACTAGCTGGACCTTTGTCAGCAAAGTAGTGTCTCTACTTTTAACATGCTGTCTAGGTTGGTCATAGCTTTTCTTCCAAGGAGTAAGCGTGTTTTAATTTCATGGCTGCAGTCACCATCTGCAGTGATAATGGAGCCCAAGAAAATAAAATCAGTCATGGTTTCCATTGTTTCCCCATCTATTTGCCAAGAAGTGATGGGACTGGATGCCATGATCTTCATTTTTCTAAATGAATGTTGAGTTTTAAGCCAGCTTTTTCACTCTCCCCTTTCACTTTCAACAAGAGACTCTTTAGTTCTTCTTCGCTTTCTGTCATAAGGGTGGTGCTATCTGCATATCTGAGGTTATTGATATTTCTCCCAGCAATCCTAAAGGAAGTGATGGAAGATTAGTGGTCATGAAAGAAAAGAATGGAGAGTAAAGGGAACAAAACAACTTTATCAAAGCCTCAGAAGCAAGAAAGAGCAGAATTCCCTTCAAGTTACCAAACAAAGCCTATGGACAGAAGTGCAGAGTATGTAAGGAGGTGGGAGGAAGAGATAAGAGATGTCCCCAGAGAAGTAAGCAGAGTCCCATTATGCAGGACCAGTGAAGCCACTCTCCGGAGTCTGGACTCAGCCTGATGAAAAGGCCAGTAAAGAATTTGAGAGTCACATGACTAGATGTGCGTTTGGGGAAAATATTGACTTCTATGTAGAAAGAATTGTTGTTTTTCAGTTGCTCACTCATGTCCAACTCTTTGCGACCCCATGGACTGCAGCACTCCAGGCTTCCCTGTCCTTCACCATCCCTTAGAGTTTTCTCAAACTTGTGTCCATTGAACCAGTGATGCCATCCGACCGTCTCATCCTCTGTCGTCCCCTTCTCCTCCTGCCTTCAATCTTCCTCAGCATCAGGGTCTTTTCCAATGAATCAGCTCTTCACAACAGGTGGCCAGAGTATTAGAGCTTCAGTTTCAGTCCTTCTAATGAATATTCAGGACTGATTTCCTTTAGGACTGTCTAGTTTCATCTCCTTGCTGTCCAAGGGACTCTCAAGAGTCTTTTCCAACACCACAGTTCAAAAGCATCAATTCTTCAGCATGGATGAATAGAAAACCAACTCTTGGAACTTCCCTGCTTGTCCAGTGGCTAAGATTCCTTGTTTCCAATGCAGGGGGCTTGGGTTCTATTCCTGGTCGGGGAACAAGATCCCACATGCCACAACTGAGAGTTCATATGCCACAACTTAAAGACAAAGAAAAAAAAAAAGAAAAACAGATCCCACATGCCAAAACTAAAGATCTCACATACTGTAACAAAGAACAAAGGTCCTGTGTGCCGCAACTAAGACTCGGTGCAGCCAAAATAAATAAATGTTAAAACAGACAAGAGAGCCCAACTCTTGCTCCTCATGCTCCATGAGCCAGGCCCAATAGCTTTAATTGCTCCGGCAGGACATCTGCTCCCTTAGGCTTCCCTTAGGGCCCAGAGCCCAGAAGGCAGCCGCAGAGGCTGAGTCCACCATCAGCAACGCTCTCACAAGGAAACACTGGATGCTTTTCATCTAATGCTGCTTCCTTCAGGCTCTGAGTGGCCCCTCGGGCCTTCATCCCAGCCACGTGGCCTCCAGTGGTTTCTGAGTCTCCATGCCCAGCGTTTACAGCTCTGACAAGTCATCTACCACCTTCTCCCGCTACTACAGTGAAAACATATGTTTTCTGCTCTCTCCACATCCCTACCATAGACCCACAGACTGTGGCTCAACACGGAGGAAAAGAAGCAACAGAAGAGGTCTGGAATGTAATCCCAATCATGTTAAAGGTCTTGGCTTTGTGTGATAAATCACACCTTCCACATGTGTCAGTGGAAGAATTGAAACAGGCTCATCTCTTCTTCTGCATGTAGCCAAATGGTTTTCTCCCGGCACTAAACGAGCCCATTTCAGACACAGGTTGACAGGGGTCAAATCCTTTACCATCACAAATGTTTTAACAATCCAGGTGCTCATAGAATATAAAGTTCTGTAACTGCCAACAAAGAGAGCTTTGAAGAGCCTTTCGGAAGGAATTTTGTCTACAAAACTCTAACTGTTGTATTGACTTTATGCCCCTCTTTGTGTTTCTACCATTTTCCTATCATAATTATGTGCTTTCTGTACACTTTTACCCCATCTTATCCTCCATGCAGAGCACCAGATAAGAGAGAGGGGCCTATAGTAGTTACTCATCTTGGGTACCTAAAGACAAAGCAAGAGATGATGATTTCAGGTCTTTTTCACAAGACCACACAGCCTAGAAAAAGAAAGGGCAAATGTTTAAAAAGAATAAAACAAGCAATAGGTTAGGCAGTTTTACTTCTTCTCTGTAAAAGTAAGTTAAGACATTTTTGCTTATTAGCAAGGTTAGTTTAAGAAAACTTTCTAGCTATTATGACTACAAAAGTGATTCAGTATTAGCATTATATCAAAATGACAGATGCAAATGCCAGTAGGGAGAACATTCTGAACAGTTTAAAGGACTCTAAAAATGCAAAGCATTATGTTGAATTTTCTCATTAAACCCCGAATAGCTGTGACTTCCCACCTGTAGTCAACATTCTATCATCCATGTTCAAAACAGACATGGTTTTAAAAACACAGAAACAAATCTTCACTCAATTTCCTGAGGAGGGAAGGAAGGGAAAAAAGGCGGGAGGGAAGGGGAGAGACAGAGAGAAAAAGAAAGAGAAAAGAAAGGGACACTCAGGTCACTGAGCAGATTAAGGCGATACGATAAAGTTCATACACTTTATTCATAAGGATGTTCCTGGGCTCACATTTACTTATATTTTAGGCATGACTTTCATGAGCGTGATTATCTAGTCTCCCGGCTCAAGGTGTCCTGGAGGCAGCAGGTCACCAAGGAGACGCACACTGGCAGCATCCGAAAGGGTCAGCCGGCAGCCCAAGAGTTGATGAAGTAGACAGAAAAACTCTGAAAAGTTGAGACCGGAACTCTAACGCACAGCCCTGCACTCCACAGGCTCTATTACAGTCTTCTAGAATAATTTATGATTGAGTCATCATGACAAGATCAAATTAGAATGTTCTATTTAATAAAACAGAGAAATATATATACATTTTCAAAGATGCTCACCAAAAATAGTTTAAATGAACCTATTTTTATACATATGAACTTTGTAACCAGAACAACTCATTTCCTTAATGTTCAAGATGGATAGTTAACATTTTATTGTACATTGGTTACGTCCTAATTTTAATCTCAAGCTATCTGTCCCTCCTGCCCCTCACTGACCAGGGAGTCACACTCAGGAAACACAGTGTCATTATGCTAATACTGCCTTAAGCTTAACAAAATTAGGTAGATAAATTTACTACCACCTCCCCAAAATAAAAGCACCCCTTGCTACTTCAGGCCCAAATATATGACTCCTGAGTAATCTATGCCACTGCCTGCTGCCAATCATAGGCAATATATGTTAGTATACATGCTGACCAAATTTAAATCCAATTTTAGCAGACCATATAAGAAGACATCCTTCTAATCTAACAGTCTGAACTTTTTGTGACTCAATTTATCTTTGAATCCCTTGAGTCAGAATCTCAAGAAATCACCCAGTAAAGCTGAACTTTTGAACCTAGAAGAGAAAGACAGTAGACAGACTGGGACCTAGAATATGGAGCAAGAACCTATGTAGGGGACATTTTGCATGACTTTTTTCACCAATGTTAACAATGAAAAAATCAGGGTAACCAAAGCCAGATCAAACTTGAGATAAGAATTCTGCTATACTAATGGTCAAGGTTTCTAGACAGCCTCAGTACTTGAAGTAAAAGTGAAAAAGAATAAAAGAAGGAGATGTGTTCAAACACCAGGGGACCACCATCCATTTGGGGATACAATGTCAAATTTTAACATTTTTAGGAGGAAAGAACCCTATGGAGAAAAGCTTTGCAAAGCCATTCATAAAAAGCCACAGTCAGTGTTATAGGTTGGAGAAAGAGAGTGTATCAGTCAGGATAATGCTACAGTGATGAACAAACTCCCAAATCCAAAGCTTAAAGCAACAAAGGGCTCTTTCTTTCTCATGCCACATGTCCACTGTGGGGGCTGCTGGGGTTCTTCATCACTCCAGGATGTAGGCTCACAGAAAGCTATTATCTGGTCGATGGAGTTCTTAGTGACAAAATGAAACAGCAAATGTTCACATATGTTCGCCTCTAGAACCTCCACCTGGATGGCTTTTAAGGGAGAAAAAAGTATAACCCCCAAAGGGAGGGGTTTCAAATACTGGTGCTCTGAAATGCAGTCGCTACAGGCAGTATGGTAAAAATGTCGGAGATAGGGGCTTTTCAAACTTCAGCAGACATAAGAATTCTGTGGAGACCTTATTAACTGGGCCCACCCAGTTGCCCTAATTCACTAATCCTGGATGGAGCCCAAAAATCCTTACATGCAGCCATATCTCATTTTGTACTTCACTTGATTGCACTTGCAGATGTTGCTTTTTTCTTTTTTTTTCCACAAACTGAAAGTGTGTGGCAACCCTGCCTCTAGCAAGTCTATTGCAATCATTTTTCCCCACAGCATTTGCTCACTTCATGTCTCTTTGAACATTTTGGTAATTTTCAGTTTAGTTCAGTTGCTCAGTCGTGTCCGACTCAGTTGTGTCTGGACTGCAGCATGCCAGGCTTCCCTGACCATCACCAACTCATGGAGTTCACTCAAACTCATGTTCATTGAGTCAGTGATGCCATCCAACCATCACATCCTCTGTTGTCCCCTTCTCCTCCTGCCTTCAATCTTTCCCAGCATCAGGGTGTTTTCCAATGAGTCAACTCTTTGCATGAGGTGGACAAAGTATTAGAGCTTCAATTTCAGCATCAGTCCTTCCAATGAATATTCAGGACTGATTACTTTTAGGATGGACTTGTTGGATCTCCTTGCAGTCCAAGGGACTCGCAAGAGTCTTCTCCAACACCACAGTTTGAAAGCATCAATTCTTTGGCACTCAGCTTTCTTTATAGTCCAATTCTCACATCCATACATGACTACTGGAAAAACCATAGCCTTGACTAGACAGACCTTTGTTGACAAAGTAATGTCTCTGCTTTTTAATATGCTATATAGGTTGGTTATAACTTTTCTTTCGAGGAGCAAGCATCTTTTAATTTCATGGCCACAGTCACCATCTGCAGTGATTTTGGAGCCCAAAAAAATAAAGTCTGACACTGTTTCCACTGTTTCCCCATCTATTTCCCATGAAGTGATGGGACCAGATGCCATGATCTTCGTTTTCTGAATGTTGAGCTTTAAGCCAACTTTTTCACTCTCCTCTTTCACTTTCATCAAGAGGCTCTTTAGTTCTTCTTCACTTTCTGCCATAAGGGTGGTGTCATCTGCATATCTGAGGTTATTGATATTTCTCCCAGCAATCTTGATTCCAGCTTGTGGTTCTTCCAGCCCAGCATTTCTCATGATGTACTCTGCATGTAAGTTAAATAAGCAGGGTGACAATATACAGCCTTGATGTACTCCTTTCCCTATGTGGAACCAGTCTGTTGTTCCATGTCTAGTTCTCACAATATTTCAAACTTTGTCGTTATTAGTATATTTGTTCTGGTTATCTGTGACCAATGATCTTTGGTGTTACTACAAAAGGACTATGATTCCTTGAAGACTCAGATGACAGTTAGTATCCTTTAACAAAAAAGTATTGTGCATTTCTAACAAGTTCTTAGGTGATGCTGATGTTGCTGGTCCATTGGCCATACTTTGAGTAGGAATGATACCTATATTGCTGGGAAGCACCCATCCAAACAGAGATTATATGTCCCAGCCTCACCCTTGTATCTAGATGGGGCCAAATAACTGATTCTCACCAAAGACATATTAGCAAAAGTGATGTGTGTCATCCCTTGAATTAAAGCAGCTAAAAAGCAAGTGCCTTTTCCTCCCACTTCCTCCTCCCATATGCTTTCTACATCTTGACGCCTGAGGCAACATAATAGCTCATGTTTGAAGTCAAAGCCTTCATCAGCCTGAGCCACCTTCCCCACTGACAAGAAGCACCTACATCAACATCACCTAAGAATTTGTTAGAAATGTACATTCTTTTTTTTTTCAGTTTAAAAATAGGGTTTTTGTTAAAGATGACTATAGGAAAAAATGATTCTATCATGTGAAGCCATGAAATATAGAGGTTTGTTTTTACAGCAGGTTGTATTACCTTACCTAACATTGGGAAGACTGGGAAGAAGGTCAAGAGAATCTTGACCCTCCATCCAATATTTATCATTATCATTTTTCTCTCCTTAAGTTATATGAGAAATCCTTCTGCCTCCTTAACTTCTGCAAATGTCACCTGCTTTGATTCTCCTTTGTTATATCTGTTTTCTTCTCTAACTCACTGTGATAATAGAAAAAGTAAAATGGATTAGGATTATAGGGTATAAAAACTCTGAATCATTTTAATTTCTGCATAAGGTACTAGCTATAATTCACTTATTTATACTTTATTCATTCAACAAAACCTTACTCAACATTTACTTCAGTTCAGTTCAGTTGCTAAGTCATGTCCAACTCTTTGCGACCCCATGGACTGCAGCATGCCAGGCCTCCTTGTTCATCACCAACTCCTGGAGCTTGCTCAAACTCATCTCCATTGAGTCAGTGATGCCATCCAACCATTGCATCCTCTGATATCCCCTTCTCCTCCTGCCTTCAATCTTTCCCAGCATCAGGGTCTTTTCCAATAAGCAGTTCTTCCCATCAGGTGGCCAAAGTTTTGGAGTTAGCTTCAGCATCAGTCCTTCCAATGAATATTCAGGATTGATCTCCTTTAGGATTGACTGGTTTGATCTCCTTTCAGTCCAAGGGACTCTTCAGAGTCTTCTCCAACACCACAGTTCAAAAGCATCAATTCTTTGGTGCTCAGCTTTCTTTATGGTCCAACTCTCACATCCACATATGACTACTGAAAAAAATTGAACTTTGATTAGACAGACCTTTGTTGGAAAAGTAATGTCTCTGTTTTTTACTATGCTGTCTAGTTTTGTCATAGCTTTTGTTCCAAGGAGCAAGCGTCTTTTAATTTCATCTGCAGTGATTTTGGAGCCCCCCAAAATAAAGTCTGTCACTGTTTCCATTGTATCCCCATCTATGGGACTGGATGCCATGATCTTAGTTTTTTGAATGTTGAGTTGTAAGACAGCTTTTTCACTCTCTTTTGCTTTCATCAAGAGGCTCTTTAGTTCCTTACATATGGTAAAAACAGCTTACCTACATATGCTTCCTTGCTGCTGCTGCTACTGCTCTGCCTCCAAAATTAGCCTGGGCAACACCTTTGGCCCCTCCCATAATCAGAGCAGATAACAAAAATTAGAAGTTGCTTTTTCTCACTGAGTCCAGAGAAAGCCTCAGAATTCTTCACAGCAGGGTGTCCAAATAACCATGACCAATAAATCCATAATGGTGGTTTTACCATGAAGGAAAAAAAGCAATATGTATCCAAGTCATTTCTATTTGTGCCATTTGTATCAATAAATGGGATTTTTCCAAAGATGTTGCAAAAGGTTTGGTCTCCCATGGTCACTCATTTCAATCTACTTCTGTTTTCCTGAGTAATGGAAGCTGTAAAGACCAAACTACTTTTGCAGCTAAGTTTCCACTAAACAGATACACTAGCACAAAACTTGAAATCAGCAATGTGAGATAGCAGCCTTCTATGAAGAGACTGGGCCTTCTGGTGTTTGGTTCTCCTGAGGCAGCTGTGAAGAAGGTTCTATAGGACAAAACCTTGCATCAGAGGCATAGCACAGCCAGTATCTATGGCAGTGGAGTTTCTCTTAATAAGTCCCTGGTACGGTTGGGCAATTCCTCGGGCCACGTTGTTCCTGAACGAGCAGGACATGCAGTTGGTTCCACCTGTAGATCCAAGCAAGAGGGGCTCCTGCTCTGGGACCAACATGTTAGAGGCTCTTGCTCTGGCTTTCCTCTGGCCACCTTCCCTCATCAAAAAAATAAAATAAAAAAGGGCAAAAAGCACACATACAAAAACCTCTGAGAGAGAAGTATGTGGACCAATAGGACATACTTAACTGGAACTCTAACCCCAGACTGTGTCCATGGACCCAGATCCCTTACCCAGATAGCCCTGAGCTTACTTCTGGGGACTCTCTAGCCTGGGACTACTCTCCTAGGAGTGGGACACACTACCTGTGAGGACACTTTTAGGTCTGAAGGTGGCCACAGGGTGGCTTGTTGCCAGGGGGATACACAGATCTTAGACACGTGGGCGATAGCATCCACATACATGCAGATGCGGGTCCCTTGCAGCCCAGAACGGAGCCAGAAATGAGAAGAGGACTGGGAACCCTTGTTGGGGGCTGGAGCCCTGCTTTTTCCAGGTCACTACGCTTCAGTGAGCAAACCAAAGGAGCCTGAGCATTCTAGTCAATCTTAACTTTCCTATGTCATTTCGAAGGTAAATTTCTCAAGATGGAAACATAGCACGTATTTTATTTAACAGTTTGAAGCTTCTATTTAACTTTTAAGTATTCAGATAGGTTATGTGAGTACTTACTTGTACTCTTGCCCCCAGATCCCACAAATTCTAAGGACTACTTAGTTCTTTAGCCTCTGATGCATTCTATAAGCTATTTGATGCTCTAAATCCCTTTCTGCCTACACTACTCAGAGTTCATTTTGTTCTCTAAAACCAAGAATCCTGGTAGTTACACTTCCCTAGATGTTTGGAAACGGGTTGTAGTTTCCTGTTCTTGTGGATAAGTCTACATGAAGCACAAGAATATGGTTTTCTTTCAGTGTCAAACACAGCTTCTGTTTGTTGTGACTCTTCCTGATGCCAAGGCTCTGCAGTATAGTAGAGAGAGTATTCATGGTTGAATGATAGCATGAGTTGGAGACTCAACTCTAACACTTAACAGGTCTGTGCTTTGAACAAGCCATTTTTAACCTCTCTAAACCCTAATTTCTCAACCAACAATCAAATATGATAGTGTGTATACATACACTTCATTGAATAGGTCTATGCAGATGTAAATTGCCATTTCTAATGTTGGAACCAAAGAAAAGAGTTAATAATAGCTGACTCCAGAAGTACATTCCCTGTGGTATATGCTCAGATGTCCTTTTTCTTTTGTTTACTTCAAAAACCTCTGCTCCAATCACTTCCCTCTGGAGAACCAATTCCATTGTCCTAACTTATGACTCCACTGGAAATATTTCTAGAAAGTCATTCAAATGTTTCCATTTTCCAATTCCATTTTGGTACTTCAAGTTCTGACTTCTTATGTAGCAGGAAACCATTTTCTCACTTGCTTGCTATTTAAACTCTTCAACACTTGTCAAGCATTATTATGTCATACTCACCCTACTTGGGGATTTAATGACACACTCCATCCACTTCAGGACATATTCATTTTCTGGAGTATCCAATGACATGATCTGCAATAGCAGAGATAAGGATTCAAGCATTTAAGTTCCTCTTGAGTTTTCTTGATTTTCTGAATCTTAAGGAATCTTTTAGAGTTCGTCCTACAGCAATGCAAGTTTAAAGAGCTTTCACAACCTGATGTATTTCCTTTTCATTATGTTTTTCAGATTAAGAAACTACTATAATGCTAGCAGGAAGATAAGCTTTCTGTGGCTTGTAAACTTGGAAAAGGGAACATATCAAAAGTCATTTTTTGCCATATTTCAATTAAATACCTAAAAATCTATGATGATATGAGCAGGAACCGCATTAGATAATTTCTATTTTTGAAAGATTTTTTCTAGTTTCTAATGGTCAATCCCATAAAGCTCTCTGCACCGAAAAGTAATTGGTTGGAATTGTGGAATCATTGAGACAAGGCATTGAATAGCTGAAGCTATATACAACCTCTGCGGAGAAGGCAATGGCACCCCACTCCAGTACTCTTGCCTAGAAAATCCCATGGATGGAGGAGCCTGGTAGGCTGCAGTCCATGGGGTCGCTAGGAGTCGGACACGACTGAGTGACTTCACTTTCACTTTCATGCACTGGAGAAGGAAATGGCAACCCACTCCAGTGTTCTTGCCTGGAGAATCCCAGGGATGGGGGAGCCAGGTGGGCTGCCGTCTATGGGGTCGCACAGAGTCGGACATGACTGAAGTGACTTAGCATAGCATATACAACCTCTGAGAAAGTGCTTTACATTCTGTAAACAATCGTTATACCTATAGGTTTTTGGGAGCTTAGGCATGTTGGCTCTATTCCTTGTCTTTCTTCAGCTCAGCTCTCTATTAGAGAGGAAGACTGAGCCATGCAGCTTCCTGTTTTTCAGAATCCTATATCAGCTGTCTTCTGGCAGAATTTTGTTTGACAAAGGAAGATAGTGTAAGGAGTCTGAACAGTCTCCTCCTGTCTCTGTACCGGAGGCAGTGTCTTAGCAGTTGCCTCTCCTTTGCGGCAAAAACTCCTTGGTCCCGTTGCTTGACAGGTTCCTTTAGTTCTACCTGCCATTTGATGACCCTTTAGCCAATAATACTGCTGAATGTTTCATCTTTCCAGCCTACAGATGATAGTGGTTTTCTGCTGTTTATCTCTGGATTACCTTATCATCCCATCTATGGTTCTTAGACATTTCATAATCTGTGCAATAATTTCCCTGAATTAACTTAACTCTGTGGAAAAATCATAAAATGATTTTTACTTTCCTGGTTAGACTCTGGTTGATAATATAATTCATTTAATTTTGAAACAATGCACATAACTATTACTGCACCAATAGAAATGTTAACTAATGTGCATACCCTAAGTCACCTTACAGACTTCAGGACATTACAGGAAGTGAAACATGAACTGCAGAAAAAAATGCCCCAGTAAGAAAAGACCAATGGGATTAGAAGCATCAATGGAATTTAGAAACTTGATGGTCATTTTTTTTCCTCCAGCTGAAATAATATCTAGGTGAGTAGTAAATGCAATAACAGTTACTGACTTGTTTAAAATTCGGACATTAGGACTTCCCTGGTTGTCCAGTGGTTAAGAATCTGCCTGGCAATGCCGGCGACACAGGTTCAGTCACTGGTCAGGGAACTAAGACCCCACACACCAGAGCAATTAAGCCTGAGCTGCAACTACTGTTGGCAGTTGAGCCTGTATGTCACAACTAGAGTCCATGTGCCACAACAAAAGAGCCGACATGATGCAAGAAAGATCCCATGAGCTGCAACGAAGACCTGCTGATGCAGCCAAATAAACATTTATAAATAAATAAATGAAATTCTCACCTTGGGCTGGTAGGTTTAAAATCTAGTATAGATTGCATTAAGATATTAAAAAACAAAAAAAAACTGTTGATTGCAAACAGTTCAGGGTAACACCTGAAAAACTTATGTCTGGTTTGTTAACAAAACAGATGTCTAGTATGATATAAACCAACATCATGGAAGTATTTACTTTCATTTTCATCTCTTTCTTTCATTTAATCATTGAATATGTACCATGAGACATCTACCTGGACTATAAATATACCCCTGAATAAGGAAGGAAAAATATCCCTTAGTTGTGTGGAGCTTATCACCTGAGGGGTAAAGGCAGTGACTGAACCAGTATCAAACAAAAGTTAAAAACCTCCATAGAAAAAACAGCCAATCCACACTTAGATTTTTTTTCTAAGTAATCTGTCCATCTTAAGTCCTAAAAGGAAAAAGAAGATGGTTTTCTTACTTTCTGAAATATAGTAGTATATAGGGGTACTCAATGTGACGTTTGGCAACTTTTGATTGAATTCAGGCTTTTTACTTTCTGATTGCCAAATTATCATGTTTTTCAAGAATCCCTCATAAAGGCTTTCTGAAGTAATTTTAAGAATAGGGAATTGTGTTGAGAACAGAGATATTTAAGTTTGGAGAAAGGGATTAAGTGAATAACTCTGCCTCAGTTTCATTTTATTTTTGATTTTCAGCAATTGACCATGATATGCTTGTGGATTCATTGTTTTTGTTGTTGTTATTGCTTTTTACCAAATTTGGGGAGGTCATTGATTACTTATATATATTTTTCTTCCTTATTCAGTCTCTCTACTTTTGTGACTCCATTATACTTTCAGTAGACCAGTTTATATGGTCCCATGAGTCACTAAGAAAATATCATTAAAAAAATCTTTTTTGTCTCTGTTCTTCAGATTGGATAATTTCTATTTTTATATCTTCAAGTTCACTGACTTTTTCCTCCATTATCTAACCTATTAATACAATCCAATAAATTTTTAGATTTTAGATAGTATAATTGTTAGTTCTAGAGTTCTACTTGGTTTTCATTGTTTCCATTTTTCTGATGAGATTTACTATTGTATATGCATCTTTTATTTAAATCCTAAAATATACTTATAACAGCTAATTTAAAAGCAGTATCTGCTGATTCCAACATCTGAGTGCCCTGGGATCTGTTTCTTTTGGTTGCTTCAATTTCATGATTTCTAGAAAACACCCTGATGCTGGGAAAGATTGAGGGCCGGAGGAGAAGGGGACGACAGAGGATGAGATGGCTGGATGGCATCACTGACTCAATGGACATGAGTTTGGGTAGACTCTGGAAGTTGGTGACGGACAGGGAGGTCTGGCATGCTGCAATTCATGGGGTCGCAAACAGCTGGACACAACTGAGCAACTGAACTGAACTGAACTGAGTCACATTTTTATATTTCTTCATATATCTAGTATTTTTATTTCATACAAGACATTTAAGATAATACATTATAGTGAGTTTGATTGTATTATTTTCCTAAAAAGGCTGGTAAATTTTGTCCTGGCAGTCAGTAAATCTTCTCCTTTATGAAAATAAATGCTTTTATGATAAACTTCCTTTTATTCCTTTAAATACATCTGATCAACTCTTGCTACCACAAAAACTATCACTATATAGTTAAGGGGGAAAAAGCCTGTACAAGTGCTCAACAATTCAGAAGTCATGGGTATTAAAGTTTGAAGTCCACTTCATCTTTTTATTTCAAGGGCACTTCTATGTGGAGACCCACTGTAAATAACTGCATATATCCTATTTTGTATTACTTATAAAGATCATATTCTGTAAGAAACTAATATAGATCTTTTTTAAGTGTAGTCTTCTAAAATTAACTTGTAAAAACATCTTAGCTTTCAAAAATATGATATTAAACAATTCCAGGGAAGGGGTCCTATCAACTTCATGCAAGAATGAATTAGCAGAAATAAGAATAGTAAACTTGGAGGTAAAGGAAACAAAGCTACTTGGTAATCACTGTTTGGATAAAATATACATGTCCTTTTCCAGTTTGAGCCAAAGATGAAAAACCAATTATTTAATAGTATATTTGTTGTTGTTTTAACAAGAACATGTTTGTTGTAAATTTTTTTTTAATACTTAAAAAAATTTAAATTTCTAAAAATTCTTTTAGTCTTCTCAGAGATAAATACCTGAATATATTAAGGTATTTCCTTCAAGCTTTGATATGTAAGTGTACATATATATGTGCCTGTAGGTGTGCATGTGTATGTATATGTTGGGTAAAAATCACATGTGTGTACATATAATAAAATGGGACTGGTGCTCTCGATATAATGTTTTATCTTATATATGTCACCAAAAACATTCCCAGGGATCAAACCCAAGTCTCCTGCATTGCAGGCAGATTCTTTACCATCTTAGCCACCAGGGAAGCCCAAGAATACTGGAATGGGTGACCTATTCCTTCTCCAAGGGATCTTCTCAACCCAGGAATCAAACAGGGGTCTCCTGCATTGCAGGCAGATTCTTTACCAGCTGAACTACCAGGGAAGCCCATAATTTTTTTTTAGTCTTCTCAGAGATAAGAACCTGAATATACTGATATATTTCCTTCAAGTTTTGGTATGTAGGTACACATATATATGTGTAGGTGTGCACATGCATGTATGTGTTGGGTAAAAATCACACACACACACACACACACATACATACATATATATATATAAAATAAAATAGGATTGATGCTCTCAATATAATGTTTTATCTTATATATGCCGTCAATGGGGTTGCATAGAGTCGGACACGACTGAAGCGACTTAGCAGCAGCAGCAGCAGCAGCATGTCACTAAAAACATTACATGACCTTTTCCATATCATTAAGTGATTTTTGAAAAATGTGATCTTTAGATGACCAACAGGCACATGAAAAGATACTCATTACCCATTATTAGAGGGATGCAAATCAAAACCACAGTGAGGTATAAGTTCACACTGGTCAGAATGGCCTTCATCAAAAAATCTACAAATAATAAATGCTGGAGAAGGTGTGGAGAAAAGGAAACTCTCATACACTGTTGGTGGGCATGTAAATTTATGGAGGTTCCTTGAAAAACTAAAAATAGAACAAACATATGATCCAACAATCCCATTCCTGGGTATGTATTCAGAAAAACCAAAACCTATAATTCAACAGATACATGCACCCCAATATTCATGCTGCTGCTCAGTCGCTTCAGTCATGTCCGACTCTGTGCGACCCCATAGACGGCAGCCCACCAGGCTCCCCTGTCCCTAGGATTCTCCAGGTAAGAAAAGTGGAGTGGGTTGCCATTTCCTTCTCCAATGCATGAAGGTGAAAAGTGAAAGTGAAGTCGCTCAGTCGTGTCTGACTCTGAGCGACCCCATGGACTGCAGCCTCCCGGGCTCCTCCATCCATTGGATTTTCCAGGCAAGAGTACTGGAGTGGGGTGCCAGCAGCACTATTTACGATAGCCAACACATGGAAACCCAAGTTCCCATCAGCAGATGATTGGCTTAAGAAGATGTGAGATGGAATATTACTAAGCCATAAAAAGAATGAAATATTGCCCATTTGCAGCAACATGGACAGACCCAGAGATTATTATGCTTAGTGAAGTAAGACAAATACTCTATGATATCACTTATACGTGAAATCTAAAACATAATACAAGTAAATCTATATATAAAACAAAAACACAGTCATAGAAATAGAAAAATATGGTTACCAAAGGGGAAAAGGAGTGGGAGAGGGACAAATTAGGAGTATAGGATTAACAGATACAACAATTTACATAAAATAAATAAGCAGCAAGCACACAGAGGATTATATTCTGTATCTTATAATAACCTATAATGAAATATAAACAGGAAAAATAACTTAAACACTATTCTGTACACCTGAAACTAACAAAATATTGTTAATAAACTATACTTCAATAAAAAATTATAATTTTTGTACCTAACATGTTATTACATGGATAATTTACTCATCCATCCCCCTATTATAAGAGATTATGTTGTTTCCAATTTTTTATTATTGAATAAATTAAATAATCATTCCCATATATAACTATTTCCTTACAATATATTTCTGAAATGGAAATGGTGAGGTGATGGGTGTGAATAGATGTAATATGGCAGAACATTATACCAGTGTACTAGAGAGACAAAAGCTTGAAACAAAAAATGGTTTTAGTTAGCATTGTTTATAAAACTGAGTTGAAAGGGGGATATGCTAAGGTAGCAGGCTTTTATAAAACAGTTGCCCTGCATTTGCAACAGTCATTGGAAAATGGGAGCTTACACTGAACCCTTGGGGAACAGAATTCTTTGTAGTGTGTGCTGCAGAGCACCCATCGTGTGGCATTTTAACAGGCACTGCACGAAGAAGTGTTCTGATGTGCAGGGATTTGAGGAAATGCAGACTTAAAGCCAAACAAGATTTTTGCTATTATGTTTTACTGCAGGACTTCCTAGAACATTATAATGTTCCTATATGCTCCTTAACACACCAAACACAGACTATAACATGAGACATTTCCCAAACCTATTTGATCACAAAATCTTTGGTTCAGTATGTATCGAGAGAAAAGTGTTTTGTGGAACACCAGATTGAGCAAAAGTACTTGAACAGAATTGAGGAAAAGTGCATTATAGTCAAGGGCCATGGAAAAACCATATCAGATCAAGTTAAATTAGGTTAAATGGTTTTATGGCAAGCCTTGCAGGACTTGAAATTTTTCTTTCGATTTAAATTCTTTGTCTTTTAAAATGCTGAATAACCTATATATACCCTTCTTTTGTCGATGCATGCTGCTGCTGCTGCTAAGTCGATTCAGTCGTGTCCGACTCTGTGCAACCCCATAGACAGCAGCCCACCAGGCTCCCCTATCCCTGGGATTGTCGATGCATAGCTCTATACAAAAGTTAATATTTGGTAGGCTGTGAACTTTATCTCACTATGACATATTTTGTGGAAGCCATATAATACAGTGACAAAATCCCAGCTGAGGAATTGGGACAGAGTGTTGGCTCTGCAGCTACCTAGCTTTGTGACCTTAGAAAATTCACTTTGCTTGGCACACGTGCAAAATGAATGACTGTTACATGACTAACTTGAACTAGAAGGTCAGAAACCTTCAATTGTTCGCACCTGGTATCATTCACTGACTTCAGGAAGATGCACATAGCCTTTCTCTCTGTGATTGGTCTCATCCTAGGCTGTGATGGTAATCTTATTTTCTATTTAAGATCCACAGCATGTTTAATAATGACACTGTATTATAAAGACATAAACCAAGAGAAAAATATAGTTATTCAATTTCCTATCAATAAAAAAAATAAAAACAAAAGCACTTCTTTTCCACTTTTTGCCTTCACAGACATTTGTGCCTCAGAGATCAGGGACCTTGTCCACTTAAATTTTCTGTATTATTTTGTAGTCTCAGGTTGGTCAATGGTTTATTTGTCCTTAGAGTAGAGATATTTAACCTTGAGTTAGCAGGCTTTGAGGGGTCCCTGAACCCCATGAAATTGTGCAGAACATTTTCTTTTATATGTGGGAACATTCATCTTTCTGGGGATACACTCTACACCTTTCAACAGATTCTCAAATGGCAGCTTTGAAAAAGTTGAAAATTATTGCTTATAGATTTATTCAGGTTTTAAAGAGGTATATGAAGGGGAAAAAAGGCACAAATTAATGCTTGAGTTGAAAACACTGATCTAAGTTATTGCTAATTTAGAATGTGTGGGAGTAGAAACCTCAGGGTATAGAAATCAGCATGATTGCAAAAAGGGAAAAAAAAAAAAAAGGCTGTTTAGAAACATTTCCCCCCTTTCTTTCCTTCCTCAGGCTCCACTCACTGTATGGGAAAAAAAAAAAAAAACTGTAGGAAAAATGTCTTAATTATATGTTATAAAAACAACTATTAACCACATAAAAATGCCATCATTGGCAAAAATGGAGATTAAAAATATTTACCCATTTAGTAGGGTTAATGTTCTTAGAAGCCCTAAAAAGAAGCATTTCTGTAGGACTGTCCAGTGCTGGCAAAGTGACTAGGACATAGTCCACTGATGTTAGTCCTTTATGAAAAGGATTCCTAAGAAAGCCTACCTGTAGGATAATTTGGCAATTTTTAATCTGCTGCTGCTGCTGCTGCTAAGTCACTTCAGTCATGTCCGACTCTGTGCAACCCCATAGATGCAGCCCACCAGGTTCCCCTGTCCCTGGGATTCTCCAGGCAAGAACACTGGAGTGGGTTGCCATTTCCTTCTCCAATGCATGAAAGTGAAAAGTGAAAGTGAAGTCTCTCAGTCATGTCCGACTCAGCGACTCCATGGACTGCAGCCTTCCAGGCTCCTCCCTCCATGGGATTTTCCAGGCAAAAGTACTAGAGTAGGGTGCCATTGCCTTCTCCAAATTTTTAACCTAATCCTGACTAATTCAGTCATCCACTGTCTTCTGCATGTTCTTGGACTTCAGATCTCAATTTATTAATATCTGTTCTAGATTAAAATTACACATATATCTCCATGCACCTTTGAATATCATCATTCTGTGATAGTGATGATGATAAAAATGTGGACAATGATGAATACAGCTAATATTGATCCAGTATTTAGTATGTGCCTCATAGAAAACTTTTAAGGTTGTGACTATTATTAACATGTTTACAGACAAGGAAACTAAATTGTAGAAAGATTAAGTAATTTATCCTGGGTCACAGAGCTAAGTGATGCCGAAAGCAGGATTCAAAGTCAAACAGTCCTATTCTAGAGCTTATTATGCTGTTTGGGCTCTAATATGTAACTCAGGAATTTGGTCACATACCGCTCATTTTTCATCATCCCAGTTTTTTCCATGATGTTCTCCCTCAGCTCTCCCACCCATAATGTCCCCAAATTAACTCCAGATTCAACTACCAGAAACTGCCAGCATTTTTCCCATGGTCAAAAGGTATGGTCATCTCAGTTCATGACATAGAACTTAGATGGACCTTGACTGTCATACTCCTTGCCGGACTGCTGCTGCTGCTGCTAAGTCACTTCAGTCGTGTCCGACTCTGTGTGACTCCACAGACAGCAACCCACTAGGCTCCTCTGTCCCTGGGATTCTCCAGGCAAGAACACTGGAGTGGGTTGCCATTTCCTTCTCTAATGCATGCATGCATGCTAAGTCACTTCAGTCATGTCCAACTCTGTGCGACCCCATGGACAGCAGCCTACCAGGCTTCTGTGTCCAAGGGATTCTCCAGGCAAGAATACTGGAGTGGGTTGCCATTTCCTTCTCCCCTTGCTGGACAATTGTGCCTAATCTAGTCTTTCATAACCAAATTCGAAGCTGAAGCATTTATGTTGCAAAGGTCCTATCAAAGTTGGAGTTAAACTCTGAACAGTCACATTTTACTGATTACATGTAGAAGACTGAGTGTCCTGGGCTGGCCAGAAACAGACTGTACATTGTACAAGGCTGTTTCCCAAACTTTGGCTATTTACATAATCCTTCATGATTTCTTTCAGTCCTGTGCTATCTCCACTAGTATTTATGTAATATTTTGACTTAAATATACTCATTTTAGTTAAATAAATATATTTATAAATGAAAGTTTATTTCATCACATTAAACTGAAAACCAGTATCACTTAACTTAAATAGAGGACAATTCAAAAAGCAAATGGGCTATGGTGAGTTGCTCAGTCGCGTCCAACTTTTTGCAACCCCATTGACTATAGCCCACCAGGCTCCTCTGTCCATGGGGATTCTCCAGGCAAGAATACTGGAGTGGGTTGCCGTGCCCTCCTCCAGGGATCTTCCCAACCCAAGGATTGAACCCAGATCTCCTACACTACCGGTGGATTCTTCACCATCTGAGCCACCAGGGAAAAGCAAATACAACAAAACAATACCACGTTGTTAAATTCTACCTGGATTTCATATATAATTTAAAATTTTCTGCTAGTATATCTAAAAAATTAAAATAAAGACAAGAAATTAATTTTTAGTGTTTTACTTAAATGCACATATCCAAAATACTATTTCAACACTTATAATCAATATAAAACTTGTTTCTGAGATTTTTTATGCTCTTTTATATCTGGCATGTATTTTACACTTACAGCACGTCCCAATTCATACCAGCCACATATCAGGTATCAACAGTCACACAAGGCTAGTGGCTACAGTACTGTGAAACACAGAAGCCTTATACTGCACACTTCAGGAAATACAGGCTAGAATCAGGATGCCTGAGGTTCAGGACCTTTGGTGGTTAACATGGTTATGACCCATAGCAACCAGTTAGCCTTTCCAGACCTTGGTTTCCATGACTTGAAAATAAGAGGATTTTACTGATTGTTCTTGTGGTTTCAAGCTGTCCTGCTCTACTATGACTGTTATTTGCTTTTTTTTCCTGTTGAAGCTGTGTTTAAAGCTTTATTACTACTCTCTTAGAAATCTTCAAACAGCAGAACACACCATTGCCCTCCAAAGAGTACACATTATTGGTGAATGTTGCCACAGGAGAGCAGATACAGGGATAGTTTACATCTAAAGGTTACGATGTCTGAGAGCAGCCTCCAAAGGAGAAGTAAAACACATCAAGAGTCAGTGTTCATCTATTTATTTGTTCATTAATTAACTAATTAATCATTCCATTCAATAAAGAGTCATTGAGCCAGGTTTTTATCAGGTCTGTGCCAGGTGTCAGACATAAAAAGCTGAGTAAGATGTGGTTTCATCAGTGGGAGAATGGGTTGGGAGGAGTTTGATGAGATGAGTACTGTTGGCTGAATCCCAGAAAGAGTTTCAGGAGCACAGAAGCAGGACTCCAAACCCGATCTGGGATTCCCTAGATACAGTAACATTTAAATGACCTCTTGAAGAATGAATCAAAGGTAGCCAGGAAATGAGCAAGAGAAGTTTTCGGGTAGAGGAAAAGGTGCAAAGGCCTAAGACAAGAGGCATCTATGGGAAACTTGTAGAAACTGTCACCAGATCTCAAGGTGAGAAAATGATTGGAGAGAAAGTAATTAGGGTGTAGATCACAAAGGTCTTGGATGATATTTAAGGATTTCGACTACATCCTGAGATCAGAGAAGCACTAGAGACTATATATGGGAGCAGATAGAAGTGCACAGTAATATTTGCACTGATTCACATCTCTGTGGCTACAAATCAGAGAAAGAATGAGAGAGAGCCAAAGCTGAACGATAAAAGGGGGCTGTTAGGAGTGTACTTCAGCCATCGAAGCTGATAGAAGGAAATCTATTAAAGAAATTTTAGGATGCAGAATCCATAAACTGGAGAGAAGAGGTAGAATTAATGATATTCCAGGTTCTGGCTTAGATAATGGTGACATTTCCTAAAATGGAAACCAATGGAAGGGGGACCAGTGTGTTTACAACTTTCTTGACTTGGAATCTGACATCTTTTGTAGAAGTTCTGTAAACTACCAAAGCAGTCCTGGGTAGGCCTTGGAAAGTATCATGTAAATAACTGGATGATTCACTTAGGTGACGAGTTATACATGTTTGTGTATGTGTTAGTTGCTTAGTCATGTCTGACTTTTTGTGACCCCATGGACTGCAGCCTACAAGTCTCCTCCATCCATGGAATCTTCCAGGCAAGAGTACTGGAGTGGGTTGCCATTTCCTTCTCCTTTATACATGTTTCAGTTCAGTTCAGTAGCTCAGTCGTGTCCGACTCTTTGCGACCCCATGAATCGCAGCACGCCAGGCCTCCCTGTCCATCACCATCTCCTGGAGTTCACTCAGACTCACGTCCATCGAGTCAGTGATGCCATCCAGCCATCTCATCCTCTGTCGTCCCCTTCTCCTCCTGCTCCCAATCCCTCCCAGCATCAGAGTCTTTTCCAATGAGTCAACTCTTCGCATGAGGTGGCCAAAGTACTGGAGTTTCAGCTTTAGCATCATTCCTTCCAAAGAAATCCCAGGGCTGATCTCGTTTATTTCCCATTGATAAGGAAACAAATAGATCATAAAACATTAATATGAAGCTTTACTTTATACTTTAAAGTTATCATTTTTTTTCATAGAGACTTTGAAGCATACTGAGAACAAGATAAAATAACTTCTCTGAGCTATCCTTGAAGTATCCTCCTCTACTGTAATTTTGCCTCTAGAGTTTATGGATTATAAAGGAGCAAGTTGTTTTTTTTTTTTTTTTATTTCTTTCTTTCTCTTAGCCAGCCAAGATGAGGATTGAGATCTTCATCAGAGCTTGAAGAGAGTCAGAAAGGGCCAAGTGCAGGTCTGCAGAGCCCTATGAAGGCATTCTGCTATTTATCCCCAAAGTGTGGCACTGGCTGCTTTGTATGGGTGTCAACCCATGCTGTTGTTTACAGACCTCATTGCAAAGACAAATTAGAAAAAGATGTTAAATAAATGAGATAGCAATCATCAAAATGATTACACAATGAAAAAGCAGAGATTTGAAAAGTATGGTCAACAAAAGGAAAGAACATACAAACCAAATAAAACATGAGAGAGGGTCAGGAAGTTCTCTAAGTTTGAAAAAATGAAAATGATTTTTAAAAATCCTGAGTGATAATTAATTAAAAATATGTTAAGGTATTACTTCTTAAGGAAGTTCTACAAGTAAAGGCCACCAAAAGGATCACCCCAGGCAGATATTCTTAGAGTCATCGTCAGCTGATTCTTCTTCCAGGCAAGTACTACTACTAATATTATTATTAGGGAATCAGAGAAAGTAACTGATTCCCTAACTGGGGCATTTCATTAGATCAAAACCACAAACATGGCAGTCTTACATCCACTTGAAATCAGAAAATTTTTGTCAAAGTTAAAATGACAAGACACACCACACAGCATGTCATTTATTTGAGGGGCAATTTTGCCAAATAAAAATCTACTGTTGCTGTAATAAAAATTTCTTGGCTATTTTCAAAACAGAGATTGGAAATGACTTCCTCTTGACAGCTGTTCACACACACTAATTTTTGGTCACCCTGGTCCGAAGGAAATCTCGCAGTTAAAAAGACCAAGTAAGTCACTGCTCTCAAGTGTTTTCAATTCTGTTCAATTCAATGGAGAGTGAAGCTGTTTGGGGGGGAAATGCTTGTCTTTCCAAATTTAGTGTTCTGAAAACATATTGTTGTGGTTAGTGAGCATTACACGAGCCATCTAAATTTAGCAAACATTTTCATTCCCTTGCCCAAGCCCACCCACAACAGTGGATGAAACTGTGAATTCTTCCACACTCATCTGGGTAATGTAAACCCCTTGGCTTCTACAAAGCTTGATGAGCAAGAAAGCTGAATACAGAAATGTCACGAAAATATGTAACCTCTGGACCTAAGGAAGGGGTGGGAGTGGGGGCAACTCAGACTCCATTGACTAATTCAAGTTGGATTTTAAACTATTTCTCACTTTATCCATGTCAGGTCTCCTTTATTTGCCCAGAGAGCACCTGGAAAGATGCCTAATTAGAGGAAGCCAGCTCACTGTATATCTGAGGACCTGGACCTCAGCACTCGCCTTGGCTCACCTCTGAGCTGAAGGCCAGTCCACGACACCACAGCTCCACTCCATGTTAATGACACTGAGTGCAGTCAGGCTTTATTAAAGGTTCAAAATGTATAGGCTTAAAGTGGAGCTTGGATAAAAGAGGTTGCATGGAAACTGCCTTATACAGTATAAGACTGCAGCAGAGGAGAAAATTCTCCTCCTACAATGCCATACATAGTAGGCTATCAGCAACTGATGATTGCATAAATAAACTGTCGCCATCTCTAGACGAAAAGCTGCATCTATGAACCAGAATCAAATTTGCACAACAATTTTTCTCAAACTTTACTGCTTAAACTCAGCAAAACAATGTGAGGTGGGGATAAAAAGGATTATCTAAGATTAGGGAAAAACCAGCTCATTGAAAGAAATTCTTTGAAGTCCTATCTCCTCTCTTTAAAGTTCATGTAAATTTTAAAGTCTATATTGTTTTATATAAATATTTACCTTATGGCTTCAGGCACCACCTTGACAAATAGTTGAGGAACATAACAATCAATCTATCATTCTCTCTGAACTTGTTAACCAAAGAAAAGTTTAGGAAAAGTCTTTGGGAAGGACTTATACCTAATTTGAATTTACATACCCCCAATGTTTGTAAAAATTATATATAAAATTATTTTACTTTATTTTTGGCATTTCATTCAGTAGATACATTTTGATGTTTTCAAAGATTAGTAAAGATTTTATACCATAATATACTGAAAACTGTATTAATGAGAGAAAATATATACCAAGTAACTTTGTATTAACCACTTGATATGTATGTGACACTAATATAGTATTGAATTAGATATCATAAAAATAGCCAACTAATATTTCACTATATGTGATATGAAGACAAATGATTGTAAAAAAAAAAAAAACCTTGAAATTTGTATACACTGCTTAATAATAACACCTTCTGCAAATACAATATGAGTATATTATCTAAAAATTTTCTTCAAAAGGATGAAAATAGTTTCTTTTTCCCTTTCTTATAGCAGCTGCTATAGGTAAAAGGGAATTAACTTCCTAAGAAACACCTAGAGTAACAGGCAAATTTGGCCTTGGAATATGGAATGAAGCAGGGCAAAGGCTAATAAAGTTTTGCCAAGAGAACACACTGGTCATAGCAAACACCCTCTTCCAACAACACAAGAGAAGACTCTACACATGGACATCACCACATGGTCAACACCAAAATCAGATTGATTATATTCTTTGCAACCAAAGATGGAGAAGCTCTATACAGTCAGCAAAAACAAGACTGGGAGCTGACTGTGGCTCAGATCATGAACTCCTTATTGCCAAATTCAGACTTAAATTGAAGAAAGTAGGGAAAACCACTAGACCATTCAGGTATGACCTAAATCAAATCCCTTATGATTATACAGTGGAAGTGAGAAATAGATTTAAAGGACTAGATCTGAGAGTGCCTGATGAACTATGGACGGAGGTTCGTGACATTATACAGGAGGCAGGGATCAATACTGTCCCCATGGAAAAGAAATGCAAAAAAGCAAAATGGCTGTCTGCGGAGGCCTTACAAATAGCTGTGAAAAGAGAAGCAAAAAGCAAAGGAGAAAAGAAAAGATATAAGCATCTGAATGCAGAGTTCCAAAGAATAGCAAGGAGAGATAAGAAAGTCTTCCTCAGCGATCAATGCAAAGAAATAGAGGAAAACAACAGAATGGGAAAGACTAGAGATCTCTTCAACAAAATTAGAGATACCAAGGGAACATTTCATGCAATGATGGGCTCGATAAAGGACAGAAATGGTATGGACCTAACAGAAGCAGAATATTAAGAAAAGGTGGCAAGAATACACAGAAGAACTATACAAAAAAGAGCTTCACGGCCCAGATAATCACAATGGTGTGATCACTGACCTAGAGCCAGACATCCTGGAATGTGAAATCAAGGGCCTTAGAAAGCATCACTATGAACAAAGCTAGTGGAGGTGATGGAATTCCAGTTGAGCTATTTCAAATCCTGGAAGATGATGGTGTGAAAGTGCTACACTCAATATGCCAGCAAATTTGGAAAACTCAGCAGTGGCCACAGGACTGGAAAAGGTCAGTTTTCATTCCAATCCCAAAGAAAGGCAATGCCAAAGAATGCTCAAACTACTGCACAATTGTACTCATCTCACATGCTAGTAAAGTAATGCTCAAAATTCTCCAAGCCAGGCTTTAGCAATACGTGAACCATGGACTTCCTGATGTTCAAGCTGGTTTTAGAAAAGGCAGAGGAACAAGAGATCAAATGGGATCATTTGATCTGGATCAAATGATCCAGTCATTTTTCTGGATCATTGAAAAAGCAAGAGAGTTCCAGAAAAACATCTATTTCTGCTTTATTGACTATGCCAAAGCCTTTGACTGTGTGGATCACAATAAACTGGAAAATTCTGAAAGAGATGGGAATACCAGACCACCTGACCTGCCTCTTGAGAAACCTATATGCAGGTCAGGAAGCAACAGTTAGAACTGGACATGGAACAACAGACTGGTTCCAAATATGAAAAGGAGTACATCAAGGCTGTATATTGTCACCCTGCTTATTTAACCTATATGCAGATTACATCATGAGAAATGCTGGGCTGGAAGAAGCACAAGCTGGAATCAAGATTACTGGAAGAAATATAAACAACCTTAGATATGTGGATGACACCATCCTTATGGCAGAAAGTGAAGAGGAACTAAAAAGCCTCTTGATGAAAGTGAAAGAGGAGAGTAAAAAAGTTGGCTTAAAGCTCAACATTCAGAAAATGAAGATCATGGCATCTGGTCCCATCACTTCATGGGAAATAGATGGGGAAACAGTGGAAACAGTGTCAGACTTTATTTTTGGGGGCTCCAAAATCACTGCATATGGTGACTGCAGCCATGAAATTAAAAGATGCTTACTCCTTGGAAGGAAAGTTATGACCAACGTAGATAGCATATTCAAAAGCAGAGACATTACTTTGCCAACAAAGGTCCATCTAGTCAAGGCTATGGTTTTTCCAGTGGTCATGTATGGATGTGAGAGTTGGACTGTGAAGAAAGCTCAGCACCAAAGAATTGATGCTTTTGAACTGTGGTGTTGGAGAAGACTCTTGAGAGTCCCTTGGACTGCAAGGAGATCCAACCAGTCCATCCTAAAGGACACCAGTCCTTTGTGTTCATTGGAAGGATTGATGCTAAAGCTGAAACTCCAGTACTTTGGCCACCTCATGCCAAGAGTTGAATCATTGGAAAAGACCCTGATGCTGGGAAGGATTGGGGGCAGAAGGGGAAGGGGACGACAGAGGATGAGATGGCTGGATGTCATCACCGCCTTGATGGACATGAGTTTCACTGAACTCCAGGAGTTGGTGATGGACAGGGAGGCCTGGCGTGCTGCGATTCATAGGGTTGGAAAGAGTCGGACATGACTGAGCAACTGAACTGAACTGAGTCCTAGTGCCTTGAAACTAATCCATACTTACATCATAAGTACTGAGTGCTAATACTGAGTATACCTTCAATTTTCTGTTCTAGTTCTGACTTGTAGGCAAGCGTGATAAACACTAAAACAAGTAAATTAAATTTCTGTTATTCAACTATGTTATGCTTTATTAGTGTTACCCTAAACTTTTGGCTGAAGCTAGTTTCTTCCCAAAAAAAGGTATGTATGTTGTGTGCTAAGTCACTTCAGTCACGTCTGACTCTTTGCGACCCTATGGACCCACCAGGCTCCTCTGTCCATGGGATTCTCCAGGCAAGAATACTGGGTTGAGTTGCCATGCCCTCCTCCAGGGGATCTTCCCAACCTGGGGATTGAACACACATCTCTTGCGTCTCCTACCTTGGAAGGCAGGTTCTTTACGGAATAGCCCCATTGGTTATTCTATAACAATACCCTAAGTATTGTGACTTTCATAGAGCATGTTCACCGGGAAGCAAAAGAGATTTATCAGGTAGTACTTTCAACACACATGAGGGAGTGAAGGAAGCAGAAGGGGGCAGGAAAGAAGTCAAACTACGAAGTGGTCACAGTGAAGGCCCAATTGATCCTACTGGGAGCTTTGCAGCAGGTATGACCCTGCAGAGTTGTCCCAAATCAGGGTAGGGGCAGACTTTTATATCCCCTGTTGCCCAGGGGACAGAACCTTGGGAGTGGCAGCTCCCTTCAAGTTGGGGCTAGTCTCCCAGGAGGCCCCAGCCATGAGCTATCAGTTACTACCACAGAGCAGACAGGAGAATTAGTGCTTCAGTCCTGAGACAGGTTGGGATGTGAAATCAGGCCTTGACACTGGTGACAGCTATAGCAACCTCTGTTCAGTCTCTAGGGATTTGAGAGGAAGTCAGCTACTTTCTCCTAGAAGGCAGACACAGTAGTAGTTATCTTACTGTCCCAGTGCCTTAACACAATTTTTGACACCCAGAAAATGCTCAATGAAATTTTGCTGACCAGCATTCCCCTGAAGATGTGAGTCAGGTTTCTGTTTTACCTGACACTAAACTCTGAAGACAAGAAATCTTGGGTCCTCAAATTGTGAAGGCAGGATGAAGTCTCTTCTGAAGAAGACAGGAATTGTGGGCAAAGAATAATTGCCAGATGATGTTAGAGAATGCTCTATACACTATATACATATGGCAGAAACTCACTTAAATGGATTTCTTTATATTTTATTGTAACTATGATTAATAAGGATCAGCTCACTGTTTCAACAGATTTCAATAAGTTGTATGTTTGGTGAGGAAGAATCTGGCAAGGTGAAATCTTAAATACGATTGAATCATTTGTTATTCAATCGTATTGATTCAAAGATGATTCAAATCATTTTTTGAATAAGTGATTTAATTCATTCTGCTTATATTTGATGTGTATCTATTGTGTATCAGGCCTGATACATAACAACAAATAACATTATGGCTCTTTCACAATTTAGCACAAACTAATGATTATAGAAAATCAGGTAAGAATTTTGTTTTGAAAAACTACAGGAGCCATGTCCGGTATGGAACAGCAAGTGTCATTAAAAACATGAATCATCATTAATATCTTTAATGTGTAAAACTCTCTTTCAGTGGAGAATCATGTTAAAAGAAAAAAAGTCTAATTTCTCCAGTACATGTGGACCTCCTAGCTTAGGAAGATTAGAACTGAAAAAAATTTATGAAACATTCTAAGAATTTTTTACTATTGAGAAGTTTTGTCCTTGGCCATCTCCAAGACCACACTCCTTTTTATAACTTCCATCCTCCCCTGCTTGTGAGCTAGGGTATGTCAGTGAATACCAAAAACAGAAGAGAAAATTAGTCCCAAATATGACTGAACATGATCGTCAGAGCTTTGCAGACTGAATGAGGCCAAAGCACACACACATTCCTCAACATTTGTGTTGTCGTGGTTGGAAGCTTTTCTAACTCTGCCTGCTTCTTCCCAACTGTCCATACAAAGATATTTTTGTTAACCATCTGCTAATTAACAGAATTCTTATGTGTCATGAGGCCTATGACAACCAAATCTGATTGCTCAAAATTGGCCCTTCCTTCCTTTACCCCCTTGTCTTCTTCCTTTCCCTCTCTCTTGATTAATCTCTGAGAAAAACATGAGATACAAAAATAATAAGGCACGATCCCTACCCACAGTGTACTCAGCCTGGTGGAAGTCAGATCCACATGCTTGTGCTTAGCTGCTTAGTTTCTCCATTTCCTTCTCTAGTGCATCTTCCCAACCCAGAGATCAAACCCATATCTCTTGTGTTTCCTGCATTGCAGGAACCTCTGAGCTTTTGGGAAAATTATAACACAATGTATACACTTAAAATGAACATATGTGCATTGTATGTCTATGTATATACATATACACACATACATGATATACATATATACATATGTGTGTATATATACTAGTCCATGTTAAATATTTTTTAAATATATCATACATATACTATATATTATACAAATATATGGGCTTCCCTGGTGGCTCAGTGGTAAAGAACCTGCCTGCCAATATAGGGGGTGTGGGTTCGAGATATATATGCTGTTGCTGCTGCTGCTAAGTCACTTCAGTTGTGTCTGACTCTGTGCGACCCCACAGACGGCAGCCCACCAGGCTCCTCTGTCCCCGGGATTCTCCAGGCAAGAATACTGGAGTGGGTTGCCATTTCCTTCTCCATCGATATATATATATACATATATATATGTGTGTGTGTGTATATATATAGCTGGTTCTTCCTCTGCTGCCAGTGCCAGGGACTCAGGAGATGAAGGTTTGGTCCCTGGGTGGGGAGGATACCCAGGAGTGGGAGGTGTCGGCAGACTCCTGTGTACTTGCCCGGAGGGTTCCATGGATGGAGGAACATGGCAGGGGTGCAAAGAGTCGGACACAACTGAGCACACACACAAAAACAAACAAAAAATAAGTAAAACAAAAGACAAACCTTCAAAGGGGGAAGTAGGTTCAGATGGTAAATCACGGCCTACAGGGCAGGAGAGTGGGCTTCGATTGCTGGCTCAAGTCAAGGGAATGGCTACCCACTCCAGTATTCTTGTCTAGAGAATTCCACGGACAGAGGAGCCTGGTGAGCTACAGTCCGCGGGGTTGCAGAGTCAGACATGACTGAGCGACTAACACTTTCACTTCACTTTCACTTTTTTGATAAGACCATTTTTATTTACATACAACATGAATGCAAGAAGTCCTAATGCATCTACCAAAAATATGCTAGAGCTATTATATTTAGGAAGTCTACAAAATAAATATATATATAAATATTACTGAGAGAAATTAAAGGACATCTGATAATTGGATTGATTGAACTGATTAAATGAATTGTTTAGAACATTTACTATAAATAAACTATCAACTATCTTCAAATTGATATATAGATAAAGTGACACCTCAATCCAAATCTTATCAGATTTTCAGTTTGTTTTGGTAAAACTGATAACATAATTCTAAAATTTGTATAGAAATGCAGAGGACCTTGAAAAGTCAAGCATTCTATAAAAAGAAAAAAAAAGGGAAAACATTTACTGTCTGATTCAAACTCATTATAAAGCTATATTATTCAAGCCAGTGTGGTATTGACATAAGGTTAGACAATTAGGCCAAGAAAACAAAAGGGACACATTACTATATACAAAATGGATAGCTAGTGGAAAGTTGCTATATAACACAGGGAGCTGAATCTGGGCTCTGTGACAACCTAGGAGAGTGGGATGGGGGGAGGGGTGAGAGGGAGGTTCAAGAGGGAGGGGACATATGTATACTTAAGACTGACTCATGTTGTTATATGGCAGAAGCCAGCACAACATTGTAAAGCAATTATCCTCCAGTTAAAAATAAATTATATATATATATATATATGTGTGTGTGTGTGTGTGTGTGTGTGTGTATTTCTGGCTTCTGGGGGAAGCCAGCCTGCATGCTGTTAGGACTCAAGCAATCCTGATGGCAGGCTCACATAGAAGGGCCACCTGCCAACAGCCAGCCCTAATTTTTCAACCCTGTGATTGTGCCACTTTGGAAATAAATCTCCCAGAAGTTAAGCTTTTAAATGGCTTCAGGTGACATCTGACCACAACTCTTAAAAGACTGCCAAGGCAGAACTGCCCAACTAAACCATTTCTAAATTCCTGGTCCATAGACATCCCCAGTAATCATAAATGATTACCACTGCTTTAAGCTACTGTTGAGGTAATTTGTTATGCAGCAATTGAAAGTTGCTCAGTCATGTCCAACTCTTTGTGACCCCGTGGACTATATAGTCCATAGAATTCTCCAGGCCAGAATACTGGAGTGGGCAGCCTTTCGCTTCTCCAGGGGATCTTTCTAACCCAGGGATCAAACCCAGGTCTCCCACATTGCAGGCAGACTCTTTACCAGCTGAGCCACAAGGCAAGTCCAAGAATACTGGAGTGGGTAGCCTATCCCTTCTCCAGTGGATCTTCCCGACCCAGGAATCAAACTGGGGTCTCCTGCATTGCAGGCGGATTCTTTACCAACTGAGCTATAAGGGAAGCAGCAATAGATAAATAATTATATTAAAATTAATTGTATTAACTAATTAATTATAATAATTAATTATACTAATTAATAGATAACTCATATGAGCTATGCAGCAATAGATAACTAATATAGTTGGGCAGGATTGGGCAGGTGAAGGTCACAGAAGTCACTGGGTGAAAAAGTGAAAGTGTTCAAGGAAAAAGAGAAACAGCAAAAGCTCAGAATGTGTGGGGCTAAAAGTGAATCTCTAGTACTACAGAGTTAATTTTAGGATTGAAAAGTAAAAGATGTGGATGGAGCAGTAGCCAGAGCCAAGTCATGAAGGGTTTTATATGCTGAGTTAAAGAACTTGAAGTTGAGCTCAACAAAGATTCTCAAAATGGGCTCTCTGGATCACTAGATTCAGATGAGTTAAAATCCCCCTGGGGAATTTTAATAATGACCTCAGCTGATTCCTAAGTCTATGAAAATTTAAGTATGTGCTGACAAACGGAGAGCAATTGACAAACAACTGTTTAAGAAAAGAAGTATAAGCAGATCAGGCAGGGGTTCCTTGGAGAAAGGGAACCGAGCATGGCTTTCTTGATATGAGAGGAGCCATTTTTGGACTAAGCCATTTTGTGACCTAAGCCTGACCACAATGCTTGTCCTTAAAACAGGTCGCAGGAATTAATAATCTTAAGGGAACAAAAGAATGCAGAAAAAAAAATGAGAGGAAAGAGAAGTAACAAAATTAATATATCAGTTGTAAAAACTCCCAGTTCTCTTTCAATCGTAAGCATTAACCTAAAGTGCTCAACCATGGGATCAACTAGAGCTTAAGGGATGGTAATGTTGACCTTTTGTGACCCTCCTGACTTGAACCAACTAAAGCTTGTACTGTATAATGCCCAAGCCCTTCATGGGGATGAATGTACCCTTAAATTAACTTAAAATTTAAATTAAATTAGCTTAAAATTAAAATTAGCTTAAAACTTTCCTAATTTTGATTTGGGAAGACACAGCTTTGGGAAAGATCCCGGGTGTCTCCTTACTTCCTAAAAGTAATAAGAAATCCTTCCCTCTCCAGATCCTTGGCTTGCTTGTGTCTTTTGGCTCAACACCTACCAAGAGGTGAACCAATTTTTCAGGTAACAGGACTTGGTCAAAACTGAGTTTCAGATGAACTTGGCAGTTCTGTGGTGAACAATTTGGAAAGGATAGAGACTCTTCATTGAACTGGTTCTATGAAGACTTACCTTCTAGAACTAACACCAAAAAAGATGTCCTTTTCATCATAGGGGATTGAAATGCAAAAGTAGGAGGCAAGAGATACCTGGAACAATAGGCAAGTATGGCTTTGGAGTAAAAAATGAAGCAGGGCAAAGGCTAACAGAGTTTTGTCAAGAGAACACACTGGTCATGGCAAACACCCTTTTCCAACAACCCAAGAGATGATTCTACACATGGACATCACCAGATGGTCAATAGCTAAATCTGATTGATAATGTTCTTTGCAGCCAAAGATAGTGAAGCTCTATACAGTCAGTAAAAACAAGACCTGGAGATGACTATGGCTCAGATCATGAGCTCCTTATTGCAGAATTCAGGCTTAAACTGAAGAAAGTAAGGAAAACTGTGAGGCCATTCAGGTATGACCTGAATCAAATCCCCTATGATTACAGAGTGGAGGTGATGAATAAATTCAAAGGATTAGATCTGGTAGTCCAATTGCTAAAAAACTATGAACAGAGGTTTATAATGTACAGGAGGCAGTGACCAAAATCATCTCAAAGAAAAAGAAATGCAAGAAGGCAAAGTGGTTTTCTGAGGAGGCTTTACAAATAGCTGAGGAAAGAAGGGAAGTGAAAGGCAAAGGATACAGGGAAAGATATACTCAATTGAATGCAGAGTTCCAGAGAATAGCAAGGAGACATAAGAAAGCCTTTTAAAGTAAACAATGCAAAGAAATAGAGGAAAACAATAGAATGGGAAAGACTAGAGATTTCTTCAAGAAAATTAGAGATACCAAGGGAATATTTCATGCAAAGATGGGCACAATGAAGGCCAGAAATGGCAAGGATCTAACATAAGCAGAAGAGATTAGGAACTGGTGGCAAGTATACATGGAAGAACTATATAAAAAAAAGTCTTAATGACCTGGAAAATCATGATGATGTGGCCACTCACCTAGAGCTGGATGTCTCAGAGTGCGAAGTCAAGTGAGTCTTAGGAAGCATTAGCACAAACAAAACTAGTGGAGGTGATGAAATTGTAGCTGAGTTATTTAAAATCCTAAAATATGATGCTATTAAAGTACTGCACTCAATATGTCAGCAAATGTGGAAAACTCAGCAGTATCCGCAGGACTGGAGAAGGCCAATCCCAAAGAAGGACAGGGCCAAAGATGTTCAAACTACCACACAATCGCACTCATTTCACATGCTAGCAAAGTAATGCTCAAAATCCTTCAAGCTAGGCTTTAGCAATATATGACTGAGAACTTCCAGATTTTCAGGCTGCATTAAGAAAGGCAGAGAAACCAGAGACCAAATTGCTAACATTTACTGGATCACAGAAAAAGAAAGAGAATTCCAGCAAAACACCTACTTCTGCTTCATTGACTGTGCTAAAGCCTTTGACTGTGTGGACCACGACAAACTGGAAAATTCTTAAAGAGTTAGGAATACAGGCCACCTTACATGTCTCCGAAAAAACCTGTATGCAGGACAAGAAGCAACAGAATTGGACATGAAACAATGGACTGATTTCCAGTTGGGAAAGAAGTAAGTCAAGGCTGTATATTGTCACCCTACTTATTTAACTTATATACAGAGTCTGGAATGCTAAGCTGGATGACTCACAAGCTGGAATCAAGATTGCCGGGAGAAATATCAACAACCTCAAGTATGCAGATAATACCACTTTAATGGGAGAGAGCAAAGAACTGGTTTTAGAACAGGCAGAGGAACCAGAGATCAAATTACCAACATCCGCTGGATCATGGAAAAAGCAAGAAAGTTCCAGAAAAACATCTATTTCTGCTTTATTGATTACGCCAAAGCCTTTGACTGCGTGGATCACAATAAACTGTGGAAAATTCTGAAAGAGATGGGAATACCAGACCACCTGACCTGCCTCTTGAGAAACCTATATGCAGGTCAGGAAGCAACAGTTAGAACTGGACATGGAACAACAGACTGGTTCCAAATAGGAAAAGCAGTACGTCAAGGCTGTATGTTATCACCCTGCTTATTTAACTTCTGTGCAGAGTACATCATGAGAAACGCTGGGCTGGAAGAAGCACAAGCTGGAATCAAGATTGCTGGGAGAAATATCAATAACCTCAGATATGCAGATAACACCACCCTTATGGCAGAAATGATCAAAGTGAAAGTGGAGAGTGAAAAAGTTGGCTTAAAGCTGAACATTCAGAAAATGAAGATCATGGCATCTGGTCCCATCACTTCATGGGAAATAGATGGGGAAACAGTGGAAACAGTGTCAGACTTTATTTTTTTGGGCTCCAAAATCACTGCAGATGGTGATTGCAGCCATGAAATTAAAAGACGCTTACTCCTTGGAAGGAAAGTTATGACCAACGTAGATAGCATATTGAAAAGCAGAGACATTACTTTGCCAACAAAGGTCCGTCTAGTCAAGGCTATGGTTTTTCCTGTGGTCATGTATGGATGTGAGTTGGACTGTGAAGACGGCTGGGCGCCAAAGAATTGATGCTTTTGAGCTGTGGTGTTGGAAAAGACTTTTGAGAGTCCCTTGGACTGCAAGGAGATCCAACCAGTCCATTCTGAAGGAGGTCAGTCCTGGGATTTCTTTGGAAGGAATGATGCTAAAGCTGAAACTCCAGTACTTTGGCCACCTCATGCGAAGAATTGACTCATTGGAAAAGACTCTGATGCTAGGAGGGATTGGGGGCAGGAGGAAAAGGGGATGACAGGATGAGATGGCTGGATGGCATCACTGACTCGATGGACATGAGTCTGAGTGAACTCCGGGAGTTGGTGATGGACAGGGAGGCCTGGCGTGCTGTGATTCATGGGGTTGCAAAGAGTCGGACACAACTGCGTGACTGAACTGAACTGAACTGAACTGAAAAGAGTGAAAAAACTTGACATAAAACTCAACATTCAATAAATGAAAATCATGACATCAGTCCCATCACTTCACGGCAAATAATTGGGGAAAAAGTAGAAACAGTGACAGATTTTATTTTCTTGGGCTCCAAAATCACTGTGGATGGTGACTGCAGCCATGACATTAAAAGACACTTCCTCCTTGGAAGAAAAGCTATGACAAAACTAGACAATGTATTAAAAAAGCAGAGATAACACTTTGCTGACAAAGGTCCATATAGTCAAAGCTATGGTTTCTCCAGTATTCATGTACAAATGTGAGAGTCAGTCCATAAGGAAAGCTGAGCACCAAAGAATTGATGCTTTTGAACTGTGGTGCTAGAGAACACTCTTGAGAGTCCCTTGGACAGCAAAGAGATCAAACCAGTCAATCCTAAATTGTCAATCCTGAATATTCATTGGAAGGACTGATGCTGAAGCTGATACTTTGACCACCTGATGTGAAGAGCCGACTCATTGGACAAAACCCTGATGATGGGAAAGACTGAGGGCAAGAGGAGAAGGGGCAACAGAGGATGAGATGGTTGGATGGCATCACCGACTCAATGGACTTGAGTTTGAGCAAACTCTGGGTGATAGCAAACTCCGGGCTTCTCTTGTGGTTCAGCTGCTAAAGAATCTGCTTGTAATGTGGGAGACCTGGGTTTGATCCCTGGGTCAGGAAGATCCCCTGGAGAAGAATACTGGCTACCCACTCCAGTATTCTGGCTTGGAGAATTCCATGGATGGAGTCACAAAGAGCTGGACACGATGAGTGACTTTCACTCACTGAATGATAGTGAAGTACAGGGAAGCCTGGCGTGCTGCAGTTCATGGGGTCGCAAAGAGTAGGACAGGACTTAGTGACTGAACAGCAACGACAGTTCCACCTGGGATTTCTCCATCATCTTAGAGAATAGCTCCTGGTTTCTGTTGAGATGCCTAATCTCTATTTATTTTATTGAACTGTCACTTGGCCACACCCTTAGTGTTTCATTTTTTGCAATACAGATGGGCTGAGAATTTTCTAAATCTGTTATGTTCTATTTCCTTTTTGCTTAACAAGTTCAAGTCACTCTCTCTTTTCATATTTTACTATAAGCAGTCATGAGATGCCAAGCCACAGCTTCCACACTTTCCTTAGAAACAATTTCAGGTAAAATATCCGATTTCAATGCTTGAAATTTCCACCTTCCACAAAACAGTAGAACATGACACAATTCAGCCAAGTTCTCTGTCACTTATAATAAGAATGACCTTTCCTCCAGTTTCCAATAACATGATGCTCATTTCCATCTAACACCTCAACTGAATGATTATTGCCATCCATATTTCTACTAATATTCTGTTCAGGATTTTTGAGGTATTTTCTAAAGCAATTATTTTCTACTGTTCTCTTCCTAACTGCAAGCTTCAGGAAACTCCAAGAACCTCTACCTGGAGGGTTTGATCAGCCTTCCCCAAATGCTAATCAACTACAGATTACTCTGGCGCTCATTTCCTCTCATTTGGAAAAACTGTTCCAAAGGCTCCCTAGGCAAATAGAACTGAGACTGTAGGGCATCCTCATATCAGAAATTGGAATTGGGCACCATTATGGGGTTGGTGCTCTTCACTTTCTGGGAGGCTTTGGTCATGGTGCTACAAGTGGGCAGTGCAGAAGCCATTGGAATGACTGCCATTTTTCTTGCAGTAGGCGAGGCAGATGCATGGGATGCACACCGAAGCCTCCATTGTGGCTCAGGTGGTCTCCAAGATTACCAGCAAGTCCTTGGCTGGTCATCAAACATGGGTACTCCAAGGTCAGCTACATCCTGGTAGCCAGGGCCAGGCTCTGGAATGAGATACTAATGCACAGTACAATGCCCAGAAGCACCACCAGCTTAGTGACGGCCACTGAGCTGAAGCTCCTGAGAAATAGCAAGGGGATTATGAAGGCCAACAGCAGTGAAACAGGCAGGGTGGTCCCAGTGACCTCAGAGCAACTGGTTTGTCGCAGTTGCTTAAACTCCTTGGTTAAGTTTATTCCTAAGTATTTTATTCCTTTTTATGCTATTATAAATTAGGATTTTCCCCTTCAATTTCATATTGGGATTGTTTAGTGTTAGCACATACAGTGAAACTTATTTTCGTGTATTGATTTTTCATCTTGCAACTTCGCTGAATTCATTTATTCATTTTAACATTTTGTGTGTGTGGAATCTCCTCGATTTTCTACACATAAGGTCATGTCATCTGTGAACAGAGATAATTTTACATCTTCCTTTACAACTTGAATGCATTTTTTTTTCTTGCCTAATTGTTATGGCTAGGACTTTCAGTACTATGTTGAATAGAAATAGTAAGAGAGGGCATCCTTGCCTTGTCAGAGGCCATGAAGAAGTTGCTGGTGCACCTGGGCATCATACTGTGCATTAGTATATCATGCCAAAGCCTGGCCTGGCTTCCAGGATGTAGCTGACCTTGGCGTGCCCATGTCTGATGACCAGCCGAGGACTTGCTGGCACACTTGGAGAACACCTGAGCCACAGTGGGGCTTCAGTGTGCACACCATCCACCTGCCTTGCTACTGCAAGAAAGAGGGCAGTCCTTCCAATGCCTTTTAAGATCTGCACTCAGATCTTAAAAGAAAAGCTTTCAGTTTTTCACAATTGAGTATGATGTTAGGTGTGAATTTTTCATATATGCTCTTTTTTATGTTGAGGAAGTTTCCTTCTATTCCTACTTTATTGAGTGTTTTCATCAGGAAACGTGTTAAACTTTGTCAAAAACTTTTTCTGCATCAATTGAGGTAATTATTTGATTTTTGCCCTTTATTCTGTTAAAGTGGTGTATTACATTGATTTTCATATGTTGAACCATCTTTGCATTCCAGAAATAAATTCTATTTGGTCAAAATATAAAATTCTTTTAATGTTCTGTTGGACTTTATTGAGTATTTTTTGCATTAATATGCATCAAAAATAATGGTCTGTGGTTTTCTTGTATTACTTTGTTGTGGTTTGATATAAGAATAATGCTGAGTTCATAAAATAAGCTTGGAAGTGTTCTCATAAATTTTGAGGAAGCATTTGAGAAGGATGGCTGTTAATATTTTTCTTTAAATATATGGTAGGATTCTCCAGCAAAGTCATCTAATTTTGAGTGTTTCTTTTTGGGACATTTTTGACTATAGAGTCTTTCTTCTTACTAGTTACAGGTCTGTTCAGATACTTTTTCATAATTTAATCTTAGGAGGTTGCATGTTCTAAAAATTTATCCATTTCTTCTGGGCTAGTCAATTCCTAGAAGTCTCTTATGATCACTTTAATTTCTGTGGCTTCAGCTAAAATATCTCTTTCATTTTTGATGTTTGCTTTTTAAGTCTTCTCTGATTTATTCTTAGTCTAACTAAGCATCATCAGTTTTACTGTTCTTTTCAAAACATCAGCTCTTAATTTGGTGATTTTTTCCTATCATTTTTATATTTCCTATTTTGTTTATTTCTACTTTAATCTTTTTTATTGCCTTGATTATACTAACTCTGGGTTTAGCTTGCTCTTCATTTGTATTTCCTTGAGGTGTATGGTTAGGTTTTTGATTTGAAGTCTTTCTTATTTATTAATACAGGTGTTTACTACCATAAACTTCCCTCTGACTATTGCTTTGTCTTTGTCTCATATGTTTTAGTATGTTTTCATTTTCATTTGTCTCAAGATGATTTTTCATTTCCCTTGTCATTCCTTCTTTTATCTCTTGGTTTTTGAAGAGTGCATTAATTTCCATGCTGTGAATTTTCCAGTTTTCCATTTACTATTGATTTTTAGTTTTATCCCATTGTTGTCAAAAAAAGATATTTGGTATGGCTTCAATCTTTTTAATGTTAAGACTTGTTGTGTGGTCTAACGTGTGATCTTAGAGGATGTTCTGTGTGCACCTCAGAAGAATGTGTTTTCTGCTGTTATTAGTTGGAGTGTTCTGTATGTATCTGTGATATTCAGTTAGTCTATACTGCTGTTCAAATCCTCTATTTCCTTATTTATTTTATGTATAGTTGTTCTATTATTGAAATTAGGGCATTGAAATCTCTTCCTATTTTTAGAGATTTAATTCTACTTCTCCCTTCAATTCTGCTAATATTTGCTTCCTATATTTGGGTGCTCGGATGTTAGTTGCATATATATTTATAACTTTTATCTTTCTGGTTAATTTTTTTATGATTATATAATATCCTTCTTTGTTTCCAATGACAATTTGTGACTTAAAGCCTATTATGGCTGATTTAAATATGGCCACCCTACTTTCTCTTGGTTACCATTTGCTTTTATATATTTTTCCATTCTTTTATTTTCAACCTGTGTATCCTTATATCTAAAATGAGTTTCTTATAGAGAGCTTACAGTTGGATATTGTTTGTTTGCTTTTTAAAAATCTATTCAGTCACTCTATGCCTTTGATTGGAGTGCTTAATCCATGTAAATTTCAAGTAACTACTAATTGGGAAGGATTTATTATTGATACTTTATTCATTGTTTTCTGTAAGGCTAGAGTATTTTTCCCTTTTCATCTCTGGCTTTTTTCCTTAGATTTTATTGATTTTTGGTAGTGATGTGCTTTAATTCTACTATCTTTTCCTCTGAGCATCTTCTATCTTCTTTATGGTTATCAGTTCAGTTCAGTTCAGTTGCTCAGTCGTGTCTGACTCTTTGCGACCCCATGAATTGTAGCACCAACTCCCGGAGTTCATTCAAACTCATGTCCATTGAGTTGGTGATGCCATCCAGCCATCTCATCCTCTGTCGTCCCCCTTTCCTCCTGCCCCCAATCCCTCCCAGCATCAGTCTTTTCCAATGAGTCAACTCTTCGCATGAGGTGGCCAAAGTACTGGAGTTTCAGCTTTAGCATCATTCCTTCCAAAGAACACCCAGGGCTGATCTCCTTTAGAATGGACTGGTTGGATCTCCTTGCAGTCCAAGGGACTCTCAAGAGTCTTCTCCAACAACACAGTTCAAAAGCATCAATTCTTCAGCGCTCAGCTTTCTTCACAGTCCAACTCTCACATCCGTATATGACCACTGGAAAAACCATAGCCTTGTAGGATTATATAAAACATCTTATAACTGCTAACAACTTAATTTCAACCTCCTTTACATATCTCCCTCCAGTTTATCCCTATCATAAGTGATATTTTTTATTTTACATCCATAATATAGTCTTATAGTTATTTGTTATTCTTCTATCTTTTAAATTCCATACTAAAATTTAAATTCCATACTAAAATCAAATATTCTGTATTTGTTTTTATATTTACCTTTACCATAGAGCTTTATATTTTCTTAAGCTTGGACTCCATTTAGCACTTTTACTAAGGCAGATTTAGTGGTGATGAAATCCCTCAGGTGTTGTTTATATTGTTAGGTCTTTATATCTCCTTCACCTTTGAAGGACAGTTTTGGCCTGATAGAATATTCTTGGTTGCCAGCTTTCCTTTTCCTTTCAGCACTTTGAATATATCATCATATTCCCTTCTGACATGTAGTGCTTCTGCTGATACATCACTTGATACTAATAGGAGTACTCTTGACAAGTCACTTTCTCATTCTGTTTTTAAGATTCTCTGTCTCTGAATTTTTACAGTTTGATTTTTAATATATCTTAGTATAGGCCTCTTTGGATTCTTCCCAGCTGGAGTTTTTGGGCTTCTTGAATTTGGATGTCCAATTTCTTTCTCAGATTGGAAAGTATTCAAACATTATTTCCTCATATAAGCTCTCTGTCTCTTTCTCTCTCTCTTCTCCTTCTGGGACTCCTGTAATGCACATATTGCTTCTTTTAATGGTGTCCCATGAATCTATTAGACTGTCTTCATTTTTCTAGGTTTCAGAAATTGACTTTTATTTTTTATACTCAACTGTAATCTGCTTCTACTCAGTGTTCCTGAGCTTCTACTCAGTGTTCCTATTCCTACCCTTATGAGAAATTACAACCAGTAGGCCTGAGATTTTTATTTTTGTTTTTTTAATTATGTAGAACAGTTCTTTATTTAAAGGTGGTTATAATGACTCCCTCTTGATTGGCTTGGTTTTGGATGAACATCTCCAGGCTCTTTTGCCATATGGATCCAAGGTCTTATCTCCATCCTCATACCCACTGTGGAGTCCAATTTACTTTTGCCACTCCCAAAGTGTTCTCCAAAGGAATCCAGAACTGACCACAGGATTCCAGGTGGTATCTGATCTAGATAAAGCAGGAGAACAGTTACTTCCTACTATGGACACATTTTCTTCCTGACAATGGGATCCTTCTTTAAATTAGTTTTTATTTTTCCTTTCTTTTTTTTTTTTTTAAGCTAGCTCAACAAGTCAGACTTGTTTTTTTCTTTTCTAATTCCCTATATATTTTTCAGGTATAATGATACCAATTTAAGTCTTCATTATTTTGCACTTATGAAGAAATCCCACAGTTTCAAGCCCTGGAGTCCTAAATGTGGAATGTGATTAAAATATAAAATTACAGGTTTTATTACTTCACTGAAACTCAACATGCTCTGATATTTCATCTTCTTCATCCAGGTTTCCCTCTACTTTTTCCTTGTTTTTTACTTAACATCATAGCTATGTTTCTTTGTTCAATTATAATTTGGTGGGCCCAGTGTTTTATGCTATTTATCTGTTTAATGCCATTTCTATTTGATTGTAGTGAAGTTCCATAAGGAAAATGACTTTGTTATGTTTGCTGATATTCCTTGTGTTTAAGCACATTGCTTGGCCATTGTTCATAGTCAATACATATTTGTTGAGTAAAAGAAAATGCTCCTTCCATTTTCCTTTGAAGACTATCTGTATTGGTTGGGTCTTTCAGGAAGTTGACATGGATATGGAATTAGGAATGCACACAGTTTATTGGAGCAATGCCTGTGAAAGACAACAGCAAGAAGAAACAGAACTAGGCAGAGAGAGCCTCAAACAGTCTTGTCCAAATCAGGAGGAGCTCTAGAGTGAAGACTTCTCATTAGAGGGGTCCTGTGTAGTGAAATAACATCCAGGCTCCAGTACTTCAGCCTCTTAGGAGCCAATGGTCATCTCTTTTCACATGTAATAAGCATTAAGTCAAATTTATTATATAAAAGAGCAAAACCATAAGACTTTGTGCTCCCCTCTCCTCTCACTTCCCAGAAAGGAAGAATGTGCTTAAAGAGAGGATCAATTCCTGGTAGAACTCATTTAAAGGAATGAGTTCAATTCCTCATTAGAACTCCTCATCAAAAGGTAACAGAAACCAAAGCTAGTTAGTTTAAGAAAATAAAAGCAAGGAGGTGTGGGGGGTATATTTTGATGATAAATAGATGCTTTACAGACCCTAAAAGCAGTACGAATCCAGGTCTCACTGAGCACAGAACAGCTTCTGGAACCCAGGCAGTGTTCCTTCTTCATATCATGCCTGAGATTTTCTCTGTAGCTTATTAATTCCATTTATCCATAGATTGAATTTCTCCATTTCTCTTGTCCTTCAAGGGAAAGTGGCTGTATAACAGCTTCTGAATTTACTTTATGTGGTTACAGTACAAACTAACAAGCTGCTTCTTAGATCCAAACACAAGTATCATGAGGATTAGGATAAAGACTCCGCTTGGTTCATCTTGGATCACGTTTTTAACCCAGTTCCAATTATCCATGGCAGGACAATGAAGTAGAATGGAAGGTGAGATGGTAGAATGATAAAATGCAAATAAATATATCTGGTGAGTCCATCTCACACTTGTGTACCAGGGGAAAATTTCTAAGGGAAGGAAGTTAGCAACTGAAAGAATGAACTTCCAGATAATTGGAAATGGGCTACAAAAAGATGTTATGGTAACTATATCCCTAGAAGTTATCAATAAAAGGCTTAAGGATATAAAGAGTCTACCTGCAATGCAGGAGACCTGGATTCGATCCCTGGATTGGGAAGATCCCCTGGAGAAGGGAAAGGCTACCCACTCCAGTATTCTAGCCTGGAGAATTCCATGGACTGTATGGTCCATTGGGTTACAAAGAGTCGGTCACGACTATGTGACTTTCACTTTAGGATGTGATTTAGATACTCTCTTAAAAGCAAAAGAGACTCTCTCTTAGTGTCTCTTCATACTTTATAACTCCAGGGATCATGCACTCTCTCTCTTGAGGAGTAAGATTTTTTTCTATGTCCTTTAAGAACATTTTCAGAATTAAATATGTTTCTAGAACAAGTGGATAAATGGACACAGGCATCAAAGTAAAAGAACTGAACTTCCCAGAAATCATTCTAGAGAGCTGACGTTAGGACTTGGAAGTTAACACCTATATATGAAACATATAATTAAAGTTATTTCAGTTAGGAAGGTAACTGATTTGGTAAATTTAACAGTCACTCTTTTAACTAAATTGGCTCATCAAAGAGCAGGCTGGGTATTTTTTTACGACTTGCAAGGCAGTGCAGAGTAAATAAAAATTTCTACACATGTCAATGTAAAACTAAATTCCACCTTGTGATCACAACAAATACTTTGACCTTTTATTAAGGTCAGTGTCCAAAGTTTATTAATTCAGTGTTAGTTTAGTTTATTAATTCTATCTCATCCATTCACAGTTTCACTTAACACACACACATCTAGAGCCTCCAGCCATGTCAGGCTCTGTGCTAGGTTTGGGAGATACAAAAGTATCACATATTCTTTCTCTTAAGACACCAATATGTTGTAGATATAGTGACATAGACAAGAAAATAACAATACAATGAAAAGTACTACAATACGACTACAAAGAGCTGTTGAGGGAGTCCAGAATGGGCAGTAGCAAAGATCAACCTGAAGGTCTCAAAATATGGATCTTTGAGAATCTTTGTGGAAGTGTTGTATTGTTTACATCAGATCCAAAGTGCTGTTTTCAAAAGGAGGCACTTCTTCCCTGTCCTGATTAATTCATATTTTTATCATGCTTCAGAAAAAGTTGTAAGCCTGGTGTATTTTTTAAAATTGATTCTGCAATAAATCACCACAAATATAATGGCCTAAAACAACACTTTATTTTCTCACAGTTTTGACAGGTCAGAAGTGCAGCAAGACATGATTAGATTTTGTGCTTAGGACCTCATAAGGGTAAAAATCAAGATGTCAGCCAGAGCTGCAGTTCTCAGACTCTTGAAGCCAAGGATACTCTTTCAAGCTCAACGGTTATTGGCAGAATCCAGTTCCATGTGGTTGTAGGACTGTAATTCCCATTTCCCTGTATCTTTCAACTCAACAACAGCACAGAATCCTTCTCATGATTTGAATATTTCAGAATTCCCATCCTGCTTTAAAGGGATAATGTAATCTCCCTATCTTAATGTCTATTGGTTATTAACATTAATTACATTGTGAGGTCCCTTTTGCCATGTAACATAACATGAGTTGGGCTTTCCTGGTGGCTTAGCTGGTAAAGAATCCACCTGGAATGTGGGAGACCTAGGTTCGATCCCTGGGTTGGGAAGATCCCCTGGAGAAGGGAACAGCTACCCACTCCAGTACTCTGGCCTGGAGAAGTTCATGGACTGGACAGTCCATGGGGTCACAGAGTCGGACATGACTGAATGACTTTCACTTTCACAACATGGGTGCAACACCAGAGAGAGAAACAGTCATGGGGTCAAAATTTTGTCTACTACATCCGATACACGTATATGATTCCTCTCTCTTTGCCAATTTCTTTGCAATCACTATAAGAAGTGACCTGAGAAAGAAGATATATAAGGCAATGCCTAAAGAAATAAAGATTTCTTTGTGTTATTTCAGATGTTCAAAGTCACATAGTCCTAATTTGAGGCTTCAGTTCAGTTCAGTTCAGTTGCTCAATCATGTCCGACTCTGTGACCCCATGAATCGCAGCACGCTAGGCCTCCCTGTCCATCACCAACTCCCGGAGTTCACTCAGACTCACATCCATCGAGTTGGTGGTGCCATCCAGCCATCTCATCCTCTGTCATCCCCTTTTCCTCCTGCCCCCAATCTCTCCCAGCATCAGAGTCTTTTCCAATAAGTCAACTCTTTGCATGAGGCAGCCAAAGTACTGGAGTTTCAGCTTTACTTTCACTCAAACTTCCTACCACATTTTAGGGTAGTCAGTGAAGGTAGATGTGGACAGTGAATCCTGGGATGTGAACTCAAGGCTACGTGCCTTGAGATCTAAAGTTTCTGAACACTAATGCTGATTCTGCCTGTAACCAGAGATATTATATATCAACTACATTGGGAAGAAAAAAGAGGGAAAAAGGAAGGAAATATTTATGTGTCAAACACATTCATACACCCACTATCTCATGGAATCCTCAGAAACACTCTATTCAGTGTTCTCTTCTGCATTTATAGAGGAGGAAAGTTCAGTCAGGTTAAGTGATTTTGCAAAGATGGTAGAATTTGCAAGTGGTAAAGCCAGAGAACCATGTGTAACTCCAAAGTCCATGGTCCTTCAGTTTACTTTACCAGTATTTCAAAGTTATAAGAAAAAGTTCTGCCTACCAGGAGCAGGAAATTAAAACAGAAACAATGTCCTGTGTGGAGTGAGCCATGATGTAATTAGTAAAGGTGGGCCTCTGGACATGTGCGTGGAGCCAGGTCCAAATGTGGAGCTGAATATGCCCAGTCTCCTCAAGAAATGTATCTGGAGGCCAACATACCAGTGTCAGCCACGACCATGCCAGGTAATGCCTCTTCTTCCCAGGAGCACATCCTTGGTCAGCCAGAAAACCATCTGGGTCTCTGATTAATTTGAAGATGACAAATGATGGTTTAAAGGTGGGTTAACTCTCAGACAAAGAGATGCTGGTATTAGCCTATGAAATCATTCCCGACTGCTCTACAAAATGGTATCATTAAAATGATGTTTTTGTCTCCAGGCCTTTCATTTGGTATGGTTCATCTGGTCTGAAATGCTCTGTCAAATGAGAATTTGTGCATAGATAGGAACCATTTCTGGGGTCAGGGAATGCCAGGCCAAAGTCCACCTCAGTCAGAGCTTCTGGTTTGGTTCTTTCTAAACAAACCCTGGCTTTTAGAAGCTTTCCTGTATGGAGAGCTTTCTCTTACCTCCTCTCCATGCCTTCATATAAACATGCTGGAGCAACTTTTTCTCAGAAAGAGTATAACTTACATTTCTTTACTTTTTTATTATTTCAAAATGTTCGATCTAACCTTCCCATGGACTTTCTTTTTTTTTTTTTTTTTCCCCCGTGGACTTTCATATACAGAGGGCTCATGTCAGTCATTCCACAAACAGTGCGTGTCTAATGTGTAAGCACCGGGTTAGCTACCTTGGGCGTTGAAGTCAACAAGACAGGTGAGGTTTTTGATCTCAAAGATCTTGAAATCTAAATCATCAGGGAAATGCAACCCGAAACACAATGTGAGATGCAAATCGTCTCACATGTGTGAGATGTCATCGCACACGTGTAACAGGGCTATTATCAAAAGACAAGAAATAATGAATGTTGGTGAGGATGTAGAGAAAAGGAAACCCTTGTGCGCTATTGTGGAGAATATAAACTGGCATAGCCACTATACAAACAGCATGGAAGTTCCCCCCAAATTAAAGATTGAACTACCATATGATACAGCAATGTCACTTCTGAGTGTTTATCTAAAAAAAAAAATACTAAACTGAAAAGATATATTAATCTACACCCTCAGGTTCACAGCAGCATTGCAGCATTATTTTGCACAGTCCAAGCATGGAAACAACCCAAGTGTCTATCAATGGACAAATGGATAAAGAAAATGTGACACATATACACAACAAAACGCATGGATACACGCACAAAAAATGGAGTATTAGTCATTAGAAAAATAAAACCTTGCCGTTCGTTACAACATGGCTGAGGCTTGAGGGCCTTATGCTAAGTAAAATAAGTCAGAGAAAAACAAACACGGTATGATCTCACTTATATGTGGAATCGAAAAAAGAAAAACAAAATGAGCTTATAGATCCAGAGAACAGATTGGTGGTTGCCAGAGACACGGGGTGGTGGGGGGCAGAAATGTAGTGGGGGGGAGAAGTGGGTGAAGAGGGGGAGAAACGGGTGAAAGACACAGATTTCTGGTTGTTCAATAAATAAGTCATGGAGATGGACAGCATGATGACTATAGTTAGTGATACTGTGCTGCACATTTGCAAGTTGTTAAAAGAGTAGATCTTAAAAGTTCTCATCATGACAAAAAACAATTTTGAACCATTATTGTGACAGATGGTTAACTAGATTTATTGTGATAATTTTGCAATATATTCAGATATCAGATTATTATGTTTTATATCTGAAACTAATAAAGTATTATATGCCAATTATGTCTCAATAAAATATATTGTGAATTTCAGTGGGAGGAGACAGGTAATAACAAAGTAAATGCATAAGTGGATAACATAACTGCAGGTTGTAAAAAATGATATGAGAGATACGAGCAGGGTTATGAAATATCAAATATCCAGGCAGAGATGACTTCAGACATAGAGCAAGAAAAGACCTCACTGAGAAGATGATACTGAGAGGAGGCCTGCAGATAAGGAGTAAAGAGTTGGACATATAACAATTACATGTATAGAGAACACTTGCAAAGGCACAGGGGTAAGAAACAGTTTGGTACGTTTGAAGATGAGAAAGGCAGCGGTGTGCCAAGAGGGTAGTAAGTGAAGGAAAATGACGGTGAGAGATCAAGTTGGACGGGTAGAGAGAATCCAAAACAGGGGTGGGAGGGGCAGCCCTGTGGGCCATCGTATATATTCTTTCATTTTGATCCTTCCACAAATCTGTTAAGCAGTAGTGGGTTTTCTAGCAATGAAACTGAATGATGGATTTCATCTAAAGACCAAGAAGACCTGGCCTTGTAGAGCTATCTTTAACCTACAGAATAGTTCCAAATTGCCACATAAGTGAAATTCTTCTAATAGAACTTCTGTTTCCACACCCTTGGATTGATGAGGCCCAGAAAATTCCATTATTTATTGAAAAGTAAGAATTTTTGCAAAATATTTCAAGAGAACCATCTTTAAAATAGTGAACTAGGCATGAAATGATATGACTCCATCTAGCTAAAGTAATAACACAGGACTTCCCTGGTGGTCCAGTGGCTATGACTCTGCCTTCCCAATGCAGGGGACCCAGGTTCCATACCTGGTTAGGGAACTAGATCCCACATGTCACAACTGAGTTCGCAGGCTGCGGTGAAAGATTCTGCATGGCACGACTAACAGATCCCGTGTACTGCAACTAAGACCAGGCACAGCCACGTAAATAAGTGAATTAAAATAAAATATAAGTAAATAAATAAAGCCAATAACTGAAAACAGGTCAAGAGACAGGCAAATACGGTCATCTTCAACCACCTCTGTGCTGGTGATTTTTAAAATCTATGCCCAGTCTCAATATCCCTCTCAATTCCATGCTTCCTATTCACTTCCACAGTGATTCTCAACAACTTTTTCTTGGCAGGATAACTTAGTAAGCTGAAAACACACAGGAAGGCATTAAATGTTCACAACTGATTTAAAAATGAGTTTTGTAAAATTGAAATGTACCCAGTTACAGCACCCATTTCCCTTAAGCTCTATGTCACTGCATGGGTAGAAATGTTTACTGCTCTGACCTTTCTAGCTTCTGCTTGTTGAATGAGCTGTAGTAAGAAGGAAACAATAAAGGTGGTTTTATTTTTTATTTCTACTGCTGCCCTCAAACCATTCTACCAGGTCCTTCTTCTCTGTCTTCTCAAGCCACTTCTATCTCTTTTCTGGCCATTTCTGAATAACAAAAGAATACCATTGTTTTCAAATATCAAAAATAAATTTAATATCATAGAACATCCCTTATATGTGGAATCTAAAAGAAATGATATAAATGAACTTACTTACAAAACAGAGACTCACAGACTCAGAGAATGAGCTTATTGTTGCCAGGGGCACGGATGGGATAGTTAGGGAGTCTGGGATTGACATGTATACACTGCTGTATTTAAAATGTATAACCAACAAGCACCTACTGTACAGCACATGGAACTCTGTTCAATGTTATGCGGCAGCCTGGACGGGAGGGGACTTTAGGGGAGAATGGATACTTGTATATGTATGGCTGAGTCCCTTTGCTGTTTACCCAAAACTATCACAACATTTTAATTGGCTATACTCCAATACAAAATAAAAAAAAATTTAAAGGGGGGGTAAATATCAATCTACGACAAAATCCAATCTGTCATTGAATTTTAGGTACTTCCTTCCCTCACATGGAATGACCCAAGGATTCTATAAATTAGCAATGGGAAAAGGGACATGGCCAACTTTTTTTCCTGTTCCAGTATCCTATTCTCCATCTGTTTTCTCCTCGAGCCATGTAGGAGCACCAAAGTGAGAGAGCCATGGGGACTGATTCATGAGTTAATCATTTTTGCCCAAACAGCCCCTCCTCTCAAAAGAAAGAGAAGGCAATATTTTCTCACCTGTGTTGTGAAGAGGTGGAGGCTAGGTTCTGGGCATCTCTAAAACAGTTCAGCTTCTCAAGCTCAACTTGGAGACAAACAATGTACACTTAATAGAAATAGAAAAATAAATTACATCACAAAGAATTACAATATCTACACTTTATCCTCTGCCTTATGATATTCATCTACAGGGTCAGTTTCACCTTTATAAAGTGGCATCCTGGTGAGGGAACTCAAGGCAAAGAGAACAAGCAAGTGGCTTCATGGCTCCAGGCCAAGTGAGCCTCCCAGCAGCGCTTCTTAGGCTTAGTTCCTCTCAAGCATTGGCTTTAGAGCCTTCACAACCATGAGCTGTCTTCACTTTATTGTTGTTCAGTTGCTAAGTCATGTCCAACTTTTTGTGACCCCATGGACTGCATGCAATATACCAGGTTCCTGTCCATGGGATTTCCAAAGCAAGAATATTGGAATGGGTTACTATCTCCTTCTCCAGGGGATATCCCCGACCCATGGATGGAATTCATGTCTCCTGCATTGGCAGGTGGCTTTTTTACTGCTGAACCACCAGGCAAGCCCCTGTCTTCACTTAAGATCTCTCAAAGCTACCTATGATAATTCTGCTGTTATAAATTTCCTGCCATGCCTCATTCACCATTATTTATGACTGGTGAATACTGTTCTGTTACATTAAACTGCCTTAAGTTTATACTTAAACGATACTCAAATGCAGGGACACGTGTTATACCATGGCTTTGTACAACAAACTGTATAGACTTATGAGGACTGCACTCCCTTACACTTGAATAGTGCACCATGCTTTATAAAACACACACACACTCTCTCTCTTTCACACACACACACACACACAATATCTCACCGATGCCTGTGAGGCAGATACTGAGATACTGTTATAAAGAAATACGACGAAGAGTTAGAAAAAAAATTCCAGATGTTCACAATGCTTATTTATTTGTGTCGATAAATGACTGTCCATGAACTTATAGCTTTAAGTAGCCTGTCTCAAATTTCATTAGGTTTTACAAGTAAAGTAGAACCCACTACTATTTACCTATTCTCTGTAAAGAGAAATTAGAATTTATTCCACGTTGCAGAATGGTGAAGCCTGTCAAATTTGGTAGGATATGGGGAGTTAGTGATATTTGTTGGTAAAAGTTGCTTGGTAACAAATGACCTAGTGTGAATGTATTTTAATAGTTAAGGTGGAAAATGTTTATGTGGGAGTTTATAATTCCTATTTCTCAAAAGTAAAATTAAAAATTTTAGGTGTAATTTATTTTCCTAAGTAGAGCATTTGCTCTGTGGGGACGTGGCCCAGAGAGTCTGTGAACATCAGGTGGCTGGTGCACAGCATCACTTTGTGTCTACTTTTGTGCCTTTTCACAAGATGCTAACTGCAAGTACAAAATGGATCAGTTGCTGGACAATAAAAATACAGCAAGATAAAAACAAGTAGAGCAAAAGAAGGAGTGTGTACCATTTAAAGTTTTATCCAAAAAACTTCAATCCAACTTAATTTTCTTTCTAGCTGTATTTTACTATGTGAGGAGTAACCATGTCAGCATATTTGTATTAACATGGTGTTTAATATGCTTAAGTTGTAGAGTATGGTTGGCCCTTTCATGTATTTTGTTAATGTCAGGTGTAATTTTATAACAAAACAATTTGTATATTTTTAAAAACATGCAAATTATGAAATAGGAATTCTACCCTCTGCTTTTCCTCTTTTTTTGAGAAAACATGTCTTTCAAGTGCCTCTGAAACTGTCCTCAGGCAAATTAGTGAATTTGTGAATTTTGACCATCATCAATAAAATGGTTATGAGACTTTGTGGCCAGATTTGTAAATAATTTCACATGATCAAATGGTCATCAGGTTATGGTGATCATCTCTATTTTGGGTGCAGGCATTTTTTATTTATCTACAGCCCTTGGACAACATAGCACATAATAGGCATATAACAGATGTTTAAAGGATAAGTACCTATGGAAAGAGTAGAGAGGAGAGGCCATAACTTGTATCTAACAGTTTAAATAGCGCTGGCAGCCGTCTCCATCTTAGCAACAGCAATATTTCTGAGGTTAAATGTCCATGAAATAAACCACTGTGCCCAAATTCCCATCATTTATGCACTGCCTTCTATTCTTTGCATCATCTTTACCATTTACCTTATTTAATTAATTGATTAACACATTTTTTTTCCTTAAAAATATTCACAAAGGAAGCAAAACCAATTCTAATATAAATCAGAAGAGCAGATACCTACGGGAGTGGAGATTGACTTGCATTTTTAGGGACATGAAAATGTTCTACATCTCAGTGGTGTGTGTGTGTGTGTGTGTATATATACACACATACATATATATAAATTTGTGATATATATAGAGATTTGTTTAAAGTCATTGAATTGTACACTTAAGAACTGTGCTGATTAAAATATGTAACTTTTCCCCTCATTAAAAAATATATCTGAAGAAAAGAAGTAGGTCAGGTAACTTTAAATACAATCACAATTAAAATAAAAGTGTTATTAAATTCTAGATAAGATTCCTTGCAGAAGGCTCTAAGCCTAAAGCCTGTTCTCCTTTTTTTTAACATTTCTTCATTGTTTTAAATATAGCTTTATTTTTAATTTTTATTTTTTGCCATGTGGCATGTGGGATCTTAGTTCCATGACCAGTGTCCCCTGCATTGGAAGCCCAGAGTCTTAACCACTCAACCACCAGGGAAGTCTTGCTCTCTCTTCTTTACAACAGAGATTATCAAATAATAATAATAATGCCCCCTTCTCCAAAACAGAGATATAGTGTTAAAAAGAGTAAAAAGAATGCTAAAAACAGCTATGTCTCTTCATCTCCCTTTCACCTTTATCCCTTTCTTTTCTTTAGAAAATGTTATTAGCATCCTTCCTTCTACTATCAAATAGCCATGAGTCAGGCCTAACAAAGTAAGCTGCGTGCTACGCAGAGGACACCAACCTCAGCAAAGGGCAGGTCTATTTGCAAAGAGGGGGTGGGGGCCTAGCAGTATCAGGAAATCAGCTACATGCAGAGAGATTAAGCAAATAAATAAATATATCAAGAACAATGAAAGTCAGGTTTCTCACTATGGGAAAGGGAGTTATAAATATGGAAAAAGATAAAACTAGAATAAACCCAGCTGGCACTGGATTAGAATTGAATGTACCAAGGTAAGCAACAGTTATTATAGGTAGGTAAAGAAATAGATATAATTATAAAGATACATGTAATTCCTTGCTATCTGTTAAAAAGGTCAGAAAGCAGTGGCATTCAGTGGTAATGAGCACAGAGTGATCACATGTGGGTTTCAAATAGTAAAGTGATCAGAATTCCTTGAAGAAATGACCAAATCCAGGGCTAGAACTGGGACAGAACACAATGAGCCTAGAACATCTTTGGTAACAGAAAGTAAGGAAATGCTCAAAGAAGGATGAGGGCCTAAGTGAACTTGGCTTTCCCTGGCCAAATCAAGGACTACTGGAGCATTAAAATAAATGATACCATAATAAATTGCAACTCATGGAATAAACTAATACTCCAGTGATATAAATAAATGACAAAATAGATGGGGAGAAAGTTCTTCCTTCTGGTAGAAAGCCTCCAATTAAATCCAGAAAGATTAATGGTTTTACACAACTAGAGAGGAAGTCCTTTTAGGCTATAGGAGACATTTTCAAAGACATAGTGTTGTGAGTAGGTAGCGAGTTGGGTGTACCTAGATCACAGAGGGATGGTAGAGGCAAGTGGGGAGGGGAGAAGGGGCTAGACCATAATAGGGCCACACCCTCCTCTCCTTTTGTGCAGTGTCATGAGCACATGCAGTTTGAGAATGTATTAGGGCAGCACCTCTGAGAAGCAGATCCCAAGACAGGATTAAATATGCAAATGGTTTATTAAGGGAATGCCTGCATGAATGGAAAGAAGGAGGAAGCTGACGAAGTTTGGGGGAGTCATTGGGCGGTGATGTAAGTCTGACCCTGTGTGAAGAGAGGTAAGGAAGTTTGGATGGAAGGTTCAGCAGAGGCGTTTGTGAGTTCTTCAGCCAAGCCTGGCTGTCAAGTACTCCCGCGTCTTCCTGGAATAGGTAATTGGATTCCTACTTCACTCAGTTATTGATGGGAAGCAGTCCATGGCAGGCACTGCCTAAAGCACGTGCAGGAATGTACTTCTGAGAGCAGCCGCTTAGACCCTTAGTTACTTATGCTCCCTGTAGTAGGTGGCAGCGTTCTCATGACCAGAACATTTGAGTTTTGGATGATGAAAAGGACTTAATTAGCAGAAGAGGTGAAGGTTGTTACAAGGAGAGGTGTGAAGGAGCTTACATTTAAGCATTCACCTTGTTCTTTTTGAAGTATCAATTTTCTTAGTTAGGAAGGAGTCAGGCATTTCTGAGTTGAGCTGTGAGCACATTTATCACTCTGCAGTAAATAAACATGGACACGTAATTTTCGAGAACCCACTAACTTACTTTAGCTTCTTAGTGTAGTTAAGTCTTCTGTGTTTGTCTGATCCATCTGTCTTCCTTTTCTCCAGAATTATTTTGATCCATATCAATAACCTCAGATGTGCAGATGACACCACCCTTCTGGCAGAAAGTGAAGAGAAACTAAAGAGCCTTTTGATGAAAGTGAAAGAGAAAAGTGAAAAAGCTGGCTTAAAACTCAACATTCAAAAAACTAAGATAATGGCTTTCGGTCCCATCACTTCATGGCAAATAGATGGGGAAACAATGGAAACAGCGACAGACTTTATTTTCTGGGGCTCCAAAATCACTGCAGATGGTGACTGCAGCCATGAAATTAAAAGATGCTTGCTCCTTAGAAGAAAAGCTATGACCAACCTAGACAGCATATTAAAAAGTAGAGACATTACTTCGCCGACAAAGGTCCGTCTAGTCAAAGCTATGGTTTTTCCAGTAGTCATGTATGGATGTAAGAGTTGGACTGAGAAGAAAGTTGAGCGCCGAAGGATTGACACTTTTGAACTGTGGTGTTGGAGAAGACTCTTGAGAGTCCCTTGGACTGCAAGGTGATCACACCAGTCCATCCTAAAGGAAATCAATCCTGAATGTTCATTGGAAGGACTGTTGCTGAAGCTGAAACTCCAATACTTTGGCCACCTGATGTGAAGAACTGACTCGTTTGAAAAGACCCCGATGCTAGGAAAGATTGAAGGCAGGAGGAGAAGGGGACGGCAGAGGATGAGATGGTGGATGGCATCACCGACTTGATGGACATGAGTTTGAGAAAGCTCCAGGAGTTGGTGATGGATAGGGAAGTCTGGCATGCTACAGTCCATGGGGTCGCAGAGTCAGACATGACTGAGCAACTGAACTGAACTGATCATTGTAACACCCTTTGTTTTACACTGAACAGAAGCTGATTTGTAATTGTATATGCCTTTCACTAATGAGATAGGAAAATAAATTCTATTTCTATTTGGTAAAAACATATCTTTTCCCCTTAAACAATAGGTTCATATTGTTAGAAAAGCTGGAAATAAGGAGTAGCAAAAAGGATCTTTGATTTTGTAAAGGTTGGGAACAATTCAAATCAACTGATCCTGTTGAGTTTGAAAAGACTATAAATTCATAACACAGTTTCAGGTTGCTTTCGTCTTAATTACAAATTTCCTAAACCTTATTAAAGAAAGGAAATTATTTTTCTAGACTCATTTTATCAGGTTTGGAGTTCCCTCATTCTTTATCAAGAGCCTAAAAAGTTCTCCAAATTGCATAAGTAACAACTATAAAATATGACTCATTGCATTTCTTTCAGTGAGTAATGCAATTAACACTGCAATATTGTAGCCACTATTTTAAAATATTCTTATTAACATTTATTAACTGCTAGCATTGAGATTTTTTTTTACCTCTGAGGAAAAGACTCAAGATGCCCATTATAGCTTTTAACAAACTTAACAATGTGCCCTTTCCTCAAAGGATGCTGTATCTGTTCCAAATGATGTCATTTAAAGACACCACAGAGCACTTCATTGGGTAAAAGCAAATTGGTGCCTGGAAGAATTTGGGGGAATTTTTTTCATTCAATGGCAAGAAAATTGTTATTCTAAAAATGAAATGCATATAAGTAGTTGTTTAACAGAAATCATGCTAAAGATGTCTCTGTAAAATAGCTGTTGCATATGAACTATAATTTTGGCTTTTTTTGTGTGTGTATAATTCTTCTGTGTATTCTTGCCACCTGTTCTTAATATCTTCTGCTTCTGTTAGGTCCATACCACTTCTGTCCTTTATTGAGCCCATCTTTGCATGAAATGTTCCCTTGGTATCTCTCATTTTCTTGAAGAGATCTCTAGTCTTTCTCATTCTATTGTTTTCCTCTATTTCTTTGCATTGATCACTGAGGAAGGCTTTCTTATCTCTCGTTATATTTTTAGAATTGTGCATTCAACTGGGTATATCTTTCCTTTTCTCCTTTGCCTCTAGCTTCTCTTCTTTTCTTTCCTTTATTTATAAGGCCTCCTCAGACAATCATTTTGACTTTTTACATTTCTTTTTCTTGGCATTTAGTCTTCAAGACTATTCAGGTCAATACTCTATAACATTTGAGTAAGATAGCAATATGTTTTTTTGGTGTGGTGAAGGGTACGGGGAGGGAAAAAGCTCCACCTTCCTTTAAAAGAGTAACCATTAACTTTAAATATCTTTCATTGGAAGCACCCATTCCTGGCTTCATATATGCTGTAGTTACTTGTTTCTGGTCAGGAATGCCCAATTTACTCAGAATTTACACTCAACTTTTAATGTTGATCTGAATGGCAACCCTGGTATAGTTATGCTGAAGCAATTTTTTAGAGAGGATGTTAGAATCATTTTGTTTGATTTTGGATGTTGGCACAAAAATCTGTTTTATTTAAGGCTGTTTTGTAACTGTATCAAATCCACTAGCCCTTTAGAGAATGAAATGATGTAGCTTCTTCATGGTCAGGGTCAGTGCACTGCATGACTTCAGGGGATATGGCTTATATCCTCCTCTATGTACGACACAGTACAATAGAAGAAACTGTTTATTCAATTATTACTAGATAGTTATTATGGAAGAGAAGCTTTTTTAAAAGGTGAAAAGCTGGTCACCTCTATGACAAAGCCAGATATACAGAAAAATCTGGCATTTATTCTGAGTTTAAAACTATGCTGTCCAATCTGGTAACCACTACACATTTAGAGTTTTCAAGAGCCTATAATTCTCGAAATGCAGATTGAGATGTGCTTTAAGTATAAAACATATACCAGATTTCAAGGACTTAGTACAAAAAAAAGAGGAATGTAAACTATCTCATTTTTATATTGTTTACATGCTAAAGTATATTGGATACATTAAACTAGACTATATTACTAATTTCACTGATTTCCTTATACTTTTCTCCATGTGACTTCTCTAAATTTAAAATTATAATGTGGCTCAAATTGGTGACTTGTATTATAATTCTATTGGACAGCACTAGTCTAGAATATTTGATCTATGCAGATCATCGGAAGTCATTCCATCCCTTCTATTCTTTGTGTCTAGCACAAAACTCCTACCCAGATTAGCCTTACTGGTACGCTGCCTGGGTTGGTTGGTTGATGGCAAGATTGGAATCTTCTAAAACAAAGTAGGGAGCATCAGGAACAAAGGAGCCAGATGAGTTTAATAAGTAGAAATTGTCAACACATCCTTTAACTAACACAGGGTCAGATTTGGGAAATGTGGCTTCAATTGAGATGTTTCTTCAGTATTCCTCCCTGGAAAATCCCATGGACAGAGGAGCCTGATGCGCCACGGTCCATGGTGTTACAAAGTCAGACACGATTGAGGACACAGATATTGTTGAGTCAGATATTAAATTAATGGTTGTCTGATTTCTACACATCTCAGAATAAAAGATAATCAATGAAACACATACAACTTAAAAGATTAAAATTTAATGGACTGCCATTAAAAAATAAAGGCTAGAGCTTTGTAGTTTTAGTCAAATGATCAGATTTTCCATTTGACCCTGTTCACAAATTGAACTAACCTGTGAACAACTACGCACAGATTGCAGTTGTGATACGCTTCTCCCAGGCCGAAACATGCTGAGTCATTCACCACAGTTCGTTTGCAAGTGAAGGAAACAAACTTTTAAGTTAGAGAAATATAAGCAGCCTTAGATCTGGAAGTCATCAGGAAATGTTTGGTGCTTTAAAGAACTGACTGCAAGTTAAACAGGTTAACGTGACATTTCAAAGGGATTTTGAAATTCAATAGCTTTCTCTAGCAGCTGATGTTTATTCTCTGGTTGTAAGACAAATGTTGAATTTCTTCAAAGGAACAATGATAGATTCTAGAATAACTAGATTGGTTCAACACTCATGATAGTTGTTTTTTCCCCTTCACCCTAACCCCTCCCTACCCCATGAATATCACGAATGTACATAATAGGAAACGGGAGAACCATCTGGCTGGCTTTTAAACATGGTTTTCTTCATCATCAAAGAGGTTTCTATGAGAAAAGTGTAATTTATAGATTCGGAAGTAGGTATGGTGCCATTAAAAAGAGAAAAGCAAAATCATACACAATATATGTAAATCTAGGAAGATTTTTTTCTCACCATAAAAACGCTGTGCAGAAATGTAAGATGTTTACTATCATTTTAAAGTTCCATGAGTTGCACAGTCTTTCAGTTGTACATTTTCTTTCATTTTTATTCTTTGAAGTATAGTTGATTTACAAAATTGTTAGTTTCATGTGTACAACACAGTGATTCAGTATTTTCGTATTGAATATTTAGTTTCTCAGCTGCCCCTTGTGGAAATGGCAAGTGGCAGCTACAAATGCTGGGCTAACCACTTTGAGTTTCCTTCTTCTGGATATTTTTCACTGCAGTATTAAGCCTCTGGTGCTTTCAAAATTACTTACTTAAAAAAAAAATCTTTTCTAGATTTTTTTTCTAGTTCTGAGTGGGACGGTTGATCCAAATTATTGTTTGCCATTACCAAAGCTGAAGTCCTAGTTATTAGTACATACCTTACTTAATTTGATGTCAATTTTAACAACCAGGAAGACCCCTATCTCTGTTCATTCCACTATCTGTTATCTTGGCAAGTTACTCATCTCTCATTTACTCTATGGATGATCATGGAGGAATTTCACAGTACTGCCGTCAGTAAATGCACATCTCGAGGACTACCTATACCTTGTGAACAACTCACAGAAGACATGCTCTGACTCATGGAACACAGAAAGAGGATTTTGTGAAAAAATTAGAGTTAGAGAGACAAAGCTACAGGAGTGATTCTGGAGACTGCAATGGAGCACAGATTTTTATGGAAGGATGGATAAACAGTATCAAATGCTGAAGAGGTTAAGTAAGTGAAGAGGATATTGGGTCTGGTAATTAAGAGGTCACCATTAATTTTTAAGAAAATAGTTCCTACAGAAAGTATACTAGAAGTGGATAAATGAAATACAGATGAAAAGTTAGATGTAGTGGAGACTTTAAGAAGTCATGATATCAGGACTTTCTTGGTGGTCTAGTGGCTAGGACTCCATGCTTCCCAGGCAGGTGGTCCAGGCTGGATTCCTGGTCAGGGAACTGGATCCTGTATGCTGTGACTAAGACCTTGCGTGCCACAACTAAAGATCCCTGCACATCACAACTAAGACCCGGCACAGCCAGATAAATAAATATTTACAAATAAGAGGTCAAGATATGAAAGAAAACAGAATGATGGTGGTATTTGCATAAGGAAAATAGTCAAGGAGAGATTTAGTCATTATGATTTGCTTTCAGCATGGTTCACTTTTGAACAGTTTTGTAGACTGAAGGAAAGATACTAGTGCAGAATGGATTGAAGACTGATAAGGGAAAGCAAAATTGACTGAAATAAGCCCTAGAGAAGACAGAAAAGGAGCAAAGATAAGCTTTGTATTGAGATACGGGAGTACAAAATGGAGATAAAGGGAGAGAATTATAAACTCTGAAATGAAGGTAAAGGTGTGGGAATTACATGGATCTTGTTTTAGTAACATACATTTCTGTGGCGCTGTCAAAGAGCTTGTCAGCTCATTCTAAGTGTCAACTGTCCATTTACCTTTCATGCTATTTTCCCTTTTAAAACCTGCAACTTACACACTTTATTGGTCCTGTAGTTTCTCTGCATTGACTTTAGAGTTGCAGAAATAGGAAACTTTTAAAACACTCCTATAGAACTCTTCCATCTCTTATCTCATAAAATACTCATTTCCTTTTCCCCCTCAAAATGTATCTTGGAGAATCTTACTACTACAAGGACCACTTAGTTTCAGGCACTTACTGATATGGAAGTGTAGGAGGACAAATATCATTTTCCAACCTAAATGAATGTCGAATACCTGGTTCTTTTCTTCCCAGTTTGTTTTCTTACAAATGGAAACTCCACAAGGCAAAGACTGTGTGTTTTATTATGCCTTGTCAAATGATAGCAAATACTGAGGAGTGTTAAATAAATAATAAATAGGAATAAAATTCCCCTGTAATAAAACTGACTATAAACCCAATCAACTGCTGCTTGTGATGCAGAGGCTTCACTTAAAACCACTAGGAATAAAGTATATATTTCCTTAGCCATGGTGCCCAGAAATGTGTTATATTTTGGTAATTATGACTTTTAACTCATAAATATCTATTATTTTCTATTTGATTCATAGCAACCTGATGAGAAAGTACCAATACCATCCTCTCTTTAAAGTGAACTGAATGAGGACTCAGAATATTAAAGAGCATGCCCAGTTAGCATATCCAGCTAATATATGCAGACCTGGAATTTAAACTCATTTTTTTCTGACTCCAAAGCAAATGGTTTTATTTACAAGGCTATACAGACTTCTCCTCAATTTAGCATTTCTAAGAGTTGGATGATAATGCTTTTCCTTGTGAAAGAATGAAGAACCATACCATTTGACTGTTTAATAATACAAATCCTTACCTTGTGTAAGGCAGACAAGTATTACTGGCCAGGCATAAAGATGGAGCTTAATGAACAGAACCTATTACTCAAGAATCAGAAATGGAGCATGTCCTCTTGTTTGATTTCTGCTTTGTATTCTAGCATCTGGGCAGAGATATATTTAATAGGGCATATGCTAATGGTAGAAAATTTGTACTTAAATGCCTTGTGTTTAATGTAAAGAATTGCCTAAGGAGTTATGACATTACCGAAAAGGCAAACTTATGGTCTGCATATCAGAGTTACATTTTTTTTTCTTTACTTTGTAAATTATCTGAGAAAAAGAGTAAGGTGGTCAAAATCTTTGTGAAGAATTTTAAGGCCCATCTAAATGATAGTATAATGAACTATCACCACTGCATCTTGTATTAACTAATTCTATTGAATATTTAATGTTTCTGAAAATTTAGGCTGTAACAAGACTTTAAAAAATTCATATTTAATCTATCTCTTAGTATTCCTGCAGATCATGCTGTGTGTTACCAAACATTAGTTGGGAATAGTAGCTATAAACAGATGAAATTTGAGAAAATAATATAAAAATAGTTATGCTTGTTATACAATCTAGTTTCTTTAGAATATGATGCTGATTTTTACAAACCATACTTCATTCAACATTGAACATATGGCATTGTGGTTCTGAGAAAAATATATCTCTGATCAGGATTTCTGTCATTAAATTCATATTTATCAAGCACTTCACAAAATTCCCTTTAATTTTAATGCTTATCTCTTTCTATTATAGACTATTGCTAACACACACAAAAAATCTATTAGAATACTGCAGCAACCACAAAAACACAATAGAAAAACAGGTACATTAAAATAAAAATTAGAGAAGTTTAACTAGAAGCGATTTTTAGTTGTCTTACCCATTACTAATAATCTAAAATGTAGAGTTTAGTTTGTGACAGTACATACGAATATTGCATAATACTTCTTTTTCCAGAGTAAATGTGAAATATAAATTAATGTCATCTCTGCTGGCGACCCACTCCAGTACTCTTGCCTGGAGAATCCCGTGGACAGAGAAGCCTGGTAGGCTACAGTCCACGGGGTCTCGAAGAGTCAGACACAACTGAGCAGCTTCACTTTCACTTTTCACTTTAATGCACTGGAGAAGGAATGGCAACCCACTCCAGTGACGGGGAAGCCTGGTGGGCTGCTGTCTATGGGGTCACACAGAGTCGGACACAACTGAAGCGACTTAGCAGCAGCAGCTGCTGGCATAAGAAATTCACATCTGAACAGAGAAAGGGAAAGGGAAGGAGTATAAAAAGAAAGAAGTGAGAGAGGTGTTTTTGATTTCTTCCTAAAAGGTCAGGCTTTACTATATATTTATTGAATAAATATATATATATTCCTTTATAACCAAATGAAAGTGCTGATATAAATTTTGTATCTTTTGTACCTTTTGAATTTTCCATTAAGAATGGACTCATACTTTTTGAATAAGATTTCAAATGAAGTTTAGATTTTATTAAAAATTCTACAGTATAAATTCATTATTATTTCTGCTTATTTAAAAACAAAAATTGGAAAGAATTTTATAAACCTCTGAAGATATGTTACACTCTGCAAAGACTAAATAAAATACGATTTTCAAATATTTACAAGCGAATTTTAAGAGGTTTTAGTTAGCCTCAAAAACCTAGTGAGGCATACTGTATTATCTTATAAACTATTGGTTGTAACATAATAAATAGCTCAATATAAATGAATTTAAGCACAAACCATATATCACATATTACATGAAATAGAAAAAAATTGATAGTGTCTTCCCCCAAATTACCCTAGAAATTTCAAAGATTACATAATAACCAACATACAATTGTCAAAACAAAATGAACATATGAAATAGGAGTATCAACTAAAAATTGTATGTAGTTACTAAATTTCATTTCTTAATGAGCAATTATTGAAACTGTTAAGAACTGATGTCCTACACAATGGGATCTATGTTATATAATATGACTGGCGGAGGCAGTCAATAGAAAGATTCAGAAATGCAAAACAACTGCTTGTTTTATATAATTTATATTTTATTGGAAAAGCAATGTACATTCATTTTAATAATCTGTTTTTATTTTCTATATGTACTGTTTAAATTCCCCAAAATCATTCTCCATTGTTAATCATTTGAAACTCATTCATGTATTTGATTATTCATCCTACAACTAAGAGGAAGGTAAGAATGACTGTTGCAAACAGCCTAATTATAAAAAATAGATAATGTGTTTTTATACTACAATATTTTGAAGCCAATTTTTTATATATTGATGCAGGACTTTTTTAATGCATGTTATTCAAGATTTTTCTGGGGGGAGTCAGAGCATCAGTTTCTTAAGGCTGCCATAATAAACCACCACAGATTGGCCAGCAGAAAATAGCAGAAATTTATTCTCTAACTGCTCTGGAGGTTGGAAGTCTGAAACCAAGGTTTCAGCAGTTATTAATACCTACTAAAGTTCCTGAGGGAGAATCTACTCCATGCTTCTCTCCTAGCCTCTTATGGTTGCCAGCAATTCTTGGTGTCCCCTGGCTTGTAGATACATCACTTCAGTCTCTGCCTTTGTCTTCATGTGGTATTCTCCCCTGTGTCTCTGTATTTCTTCTCTTTGAATAAGGACACAGACATATGGGGTTAAGGGCCTTCTCTGCTCCAGTATTACGTCTTAACTGCTAACATCTGTAATAGCCGAATTTCCAAATAAGGTCACATTATGAGGTTTTGGAAACGACATGAATTTTGGAAGGATGTCATCCAACAGTCAGTGCAGGCAGTTTCCAGTTAACACTAATGAAAAAATTCCCATGTTATATAACATCCAAACATGATTGATGACATAGGTGAATCATTCTTGAGTATTACATGCAATCTTTTGTATTCTAATCACATACTCAGATGGGTACCTACCTTTGGGAATCAGTCTCATTCACAAATATGACTAACATACAAAGAGGAACTTACAAAATTCTTTAGGAAGGATTCAGAGGATTAAGCTAGGTACATTCATTTCTAATATGAGCACATTGCTGCCTAGAATATTTTCTTATTCTGATTTCACTGCCGAATTCTTCAGATTTGAATGTGCGTGTGTACTCAGTCTCTTAGTCATGTCCAGCTCTTTGCAATCTCCTGGACTGTAGCCCGCCAGGGTCCTCTGTCTATGGCATTTTCCAGGCAAGAATACTGGAGTGAGTTGCCATTTCCTACTACAGGGGAATCTTCCTGACCCCAGGGATCAAACCCATGTCTCTTGTGTCTCCTGTGCTGGCACGTGATTCTTTACCACTGCGCCACCCGGGATATCCTCAGGTTTGAGCAGTCTGTAAATTAAAAGTGGTAAACAAACTTGGGAACTAAAGTTAACTATTACAGAAGTAGATAAAGCAAGTCTGAGATAAATGTAAGTTTTTAATTCTTATCTTTCACCCATCTAATTATGTTGATAGTTTATTCACTGGATTTGCCAACTTAGGTTCTGTAATTATAATTGATAAAATGAATTTTCCCTGTATTTGAATAAATAGTTTACTGAGCAAATTAATAGTATAAATATGACTTCAAGGGGAACTACTTAAGAAAACAATCATTGATATGTACCATTAATCAACATGCCCATGTATCCTATAGCTAATTATCTCTTATTCATTCTTTGAGTCATAAATCAAGTACCATGTTGTCAGTCATGGGATTGCATCGCTATTGGATGTATTTATGGTATTTTATGGAGCCTGGTACGCTACAGTCCATGGGGTTGCAAAGAGTTGGACATGACTGAGTGACTAAACACAGCACAGCACAGCATACTACATCTATACAGGCCTTACCACTTCGACGATTTTATATTAATTTTAGTGATTAGTTAACTACCATCACTCTTCTTTGCTAGACTATAAGTGAGTGTATTTTACTCACTTTTGTTTCTTTGCCTATTTCAGTACTTGCATCATAACTGAATAAATCAGAAACGCATACTTACATATAAAAAGTAATGTGAATTATGAATTATTTTCAACAATTTGTTAAAGAATCCTTTACCATGTGAACTCTGTAAATAAGAACATTAAGAGCACATTGATTTTAGTATCTGGAATAGATGATAAACTTTTCTGTTTCAATAGACTTTGACTATTTTGAATAGCTCAGTTTAAAAATGCAGGATTCAAATGATAAAGAGATTTTACTATTTATCAAAAGCATTCTGGGCTATTACTATAATAAACACAATTGAATTCAAATATAAGTTTTATGAAACGTCCTCTGTGAAGGCTATTAGAGCAATTCTACATTTTTAGTTTGCAATATATGAAAACATGGCACATTTCATACTGAAAAATCTCTTTAAAACAATGACACTATAATTCAGTATTTAAATTTATCAGTGTAACACATTTTTAAAATAGTAATACCTGTATTTGAGAAAGTTATTCCCAAGGAGAAAAATTAAAATAAATTTCATGATCATTATTAACTATTTGAATCATAGACACTCTGTTGCAAATCTGAATATCTAAATTCAGAAATTTGGGCATGCAGATACAATTATAATCTCTCTTTTGACAACTTGATTTTACATACACATATTCTCCTCTTCTTTTAAAAAATTTCCTGGTTAAAGAAAGGATTTAACCAGAATTTAACCATTTCAAAAGTCAAATATATTGCTAAGATAAACATACTTTTCCAGTTTTGAGGTACTGCTGCTCCTTGAATTGAGCTTTCTACATCATGTTAATATTTTTTACATTTTCTTTTTGAGGGAAAAAAAGAGCTAAATACCTGCTAGCTCCACACATAAATAGTTATACACCTTTATATATCCCACACTTTCTTACATTAGGTTGTCCAGGAATATCACATGAGAAACTGTGAGGAAAATCTTGAAGGATTAGATGATGAAAACTTTCTCACAATTTGATCGCTGCTCTAAGCTTGGCAGAGCGTCCTCTGGGGTTATCCTGTACATCTTCATCTTCTGGAGTAAGTACCTTCTTGTGTATCAATTTCCACATTAAAGGGGCCTTTCCTGTAGAGACGCCTTCCTTGTTTTCCTGATCTGAATCCAGCTGTGATTTTTGTATCACCTTCTGTCTAGCACTTAGGTTAAACCTTTCTGTCATGCTTATCCCAAGCAGGAATCGTTTGATGATGCGATCCTCCAGTGAATGGAAGGAGAGGGCAACGAGGTGACCACCAGGTCTCAGAAACTTCTGAGCTGTCTTCAGTCCTGTGTAAAGTTCATTGAGCTCATTGTTCACAAATATACGAAAAGCTTGAAAAGTCTTTGTAGCAATATGGGTAGATCGCTGTAGCAAATCTTTTCGTGCATAAAGAGCAGAGGGAGGAAAGGCACCTACAGACAGATTTTGTAAAAACAGGAAAAGAGGACAAATGGGTCACATTAATATTTTCCACTGTAAATTTACTGGGTTGTGTTTTATATATATTTAAGGAATTGTTTCCTTAGAAAATTGTGTCATTTCATCCATATTTCTCCATTTTATTTCCAAGCATTCCATCAAAGTTTAAAACTATTGTGTCAGTAACATCTTTCAGAACTCTTAAGGTTAATTGGAGTTAAACAAGAACAGAGAAAGACAAAAGGCTGAACAAATATTTGAAGAAATAATAATGAAAAACTTACTAACTTTGATGAAAAATTTAACTCTAAGCTAAAAAAGTTCAATGATCTCAAATAGAATAAACACAGAAAACTGCACCTAGACACATCATAATTAAACTACTACAAGCTGAAGATAGTAAGAAAAACTTTGAAAACAACAAAGAAAAAAAAAATACTGGAACAAAACTCAAATTGTTGAGGGAAAAAAAAGCTGTCTTCCAAGAAAACTATTTTAAAACCATTCTTCAAAAGTAAAGGTTCAAAGACATTCCAAATGAATTTTAAAAATGAGAGTTCATTGCTAATAGCTTTAAATTCAAGAAATGCAAAAGCCAATACTTCAGTCTGAAATAACATCAGGTGATAACTTAGATAGAGAGAAGATAATGAAAATATGAGTGATATATGAAAATAAGAAATATGTTTAACTTCTTAAAAGACAGGACTATCTTTCCGTCATTCTTAATTTCATTAAAAGTCAGGACTCTAAGTAAAATTATAACAATATTCTAGGGTTTATAATATAGATATATTGTATATGACAGCAGTAGTGCAAAGGATACACAGAGTGCATAAATGAAGCTACACTATCACAAGGTTCTTGTATTTTATGGGAATTTAAAGTTGCATATTGTGGTCTCTAAAACATTCAATAAAAATAATGCAAAGAAATAAAGCCAATAAATTAATAGAGAATAAAAATAATCCACAACATATTTTAACATAAAAGAAGGGAGAAAAACAGGAAAATAAAAATGAGGCAAAGAGAAAACAAATAGGAAAAATGGAAGACAATATATCCAAATATAAAAAAAAACACATTAAATATAAATGTACTAAACATCAATAAAAATGTAGAGTGTATGACTGAAAACTAGCAAGATCTAATTACACACTGTCATTGTCAAGACCTAATTATACATTATACCTAATAAATTATATAATTATACATTATAGAAATGTACATTAAATTTAAAAATACAAATAAAAATAAGCAAATAGCTGTGGAAAAGTATATCATGTAGAGAGTAAGCATAAAAAAGCCCAGAGAGACTATATTACCATTAGACAAATAAACATCTAAAATGGAGAATTGCTGTGCTGTGCTGTGCTGTGCTTAGTTGCTCAGTTGTGTCTGGGCACGAAGTCCAATAGACCGTGTCACTAATCAGATTCTTTGTGACCCCATGGACTGTAGCCCACCAGCCTCCTCTGTCTATGGGGATTCTCCAGGCAAGAATACTGGAGTGGGTTGCCATGCCCTCTTCCAGGGGATCTTCCCAACCCAGGGATCAAACCCAAGTCTCTGCATTGCAGGCAGATTTTTTACCATCTAAGCCACCAGGGAGAATTGCTAGACCCCAAAATAAACATTTCTTATAGAGAAAATAATCAAGATAGCAGTAAGATACAATTACAAAAGCATATGCACCAAATAACATAGTTCCAAAATTTTACACCTCTTAGAAAAATGACCCACATTTATATACGCAATTGTATTTTGATCAAATGTCAAGTTAATTCAATGCAGAAAGATTTTCAATGAAAGTGATTATATGTACAAAATAAAATGAACTTCAACCCCTACACCTTACTATACACAAAACTTAATTCAAAATGGATCATGAACCTAAGAGCAAATACTAAACCATAAAATATACATCTGACAAAACTCTCTTATTCACATATAAGGGAATCTCACAACTTAATAATAGTACATATTTTAGTAATCTGTACCTCTGGTAATAAAGTGCATTAAGACAAATCTGATTAATCGTTTTAGGAAACTGGATTAGAGAGGGGACAAATAATATTTTATATGTATCTCAGAGCTGAGAACCTGGCCATCTGACGTTAACAAATCAGTGTTACGTGTTCACTTTTCCCTCCACAAAATCTACTTCATTGAAAGGCTGGAAAACATTAGACACTAGGGAATTTATCTTCCAACAACCAAGTCTCTCAGAAACAAAAGTCAAAGTTGAGGAGGGAGTTCAACTTCTTTCCCTTTGATATTCAACTTCTCCATTTTCCAGGGCAAGAGTTTTAGTCACTGGGCAATGTGTTTCAAAACATTCTAAGGATCTCAACAAACATGCATGATTTAGAACTTGAACTTAGAGAATGCTTCAGGAAGGCTGCATTCCCGAAGACCTTAAGTGATTCAAACCTTGCCTAATTCAACACTAATTTTTTCAAAGGGGAAATGTAATATATGTTTTAATGTACATGGATTTTAATGTAAAATAGGAGGCAAACATTCATGGAACACATGGATTAATAAATACTGTAGGATATTTCTGCTTTAAGGCTTCAGTTCAGTTCAGTTCAGTTCAGTCGTGTCTGACTCTTTGCAACCCAATGAATTAGCATCTCTAATATTTTGTAGAAATTAAACTATGGCTCCACATGGTAACTGGTTAGCTTTCCTTGTATTTTATCACATTTTAAAGATAAATATTTGAGGATGTGGTTTTTTAACATAGCCCACTGAATTAACCATACCTAGATATATGTTAACTAAATAGAGGAAATGACAGAAAAGGAGAAAGCTTAATTAATACTTTGTTGATATTATCATTAGATATATTTTTGAAAGCTAATAAAAATAGGAAATGCTAAAATAATGCAGTATGTCTGAAATCTCCATGAAAGTGAAAGTTGCTTGGTCGTATCTGACTCTTTGAATTCTCCAGGCCAGAATATTGGGATGGGTAGCGGTTCCCTTCTCCAGGGAATCTTCCTGACCCAGGAATCAAACCAGAGTCTCCTGCATTGCAGGTGGATTCTTTACCAACTGAGCTATGAGGGGAGCCCCCAAATCTCCATAGAAATTCTACATAAACAACAGCATTGGTTCATTTGATATGAAAAAATATAGTAGGCATTTTTGTTTACCAGCTAAAATGGCACCTTCCTGTATCATAATTATAGTTTACAATTCATGTAGCCAGCTAGATATAGAACTACAAGATTCCTGACTAATTATTTTAATTGAAGAAATCTGTTTTTATTTCAAAGTATTCAGATAAAGTGACTTTATTAATACTTTATATTATGCAACCTCAAGTTTATATAATTCATGTTCACATTAAGTTCATTCACCCTACATATGACTCTGGAGCTCACAAATTAACACCAATGTAACCAGATAAGCTTGTCTTTATAAGGTTTAATTAGGCCTTGTCACTATCAGATAATGGAGAAAGAAAATAAGAGCTTTCATTTATATTTAGGAATGGATGATCCTGAAGATAATAGGATAACTAGATTTCATGAAGCTTTCCTTCTGGCATTTACTTCTGCTTAGGGAATTCTAACCTGGACTATGTCCACTGGGTTTCCTGAGTAGGATTTCTAGGAGTGGTCCTGTCAGCCTCCCCAAGTTGCATTTTTAGGGAGATGACAAGGGACTGCAATGGACAATGTGTGGTTTTGTGGAGCTTTTTAGTGCTGCTCTGGGGATCAAAGACACTATATCCTCTCTTCCTTTATACTGGCACTTTTGTGTCTGTAATTATCAGAAGAGAGGCTGACGATAAAGATTGTGTAAAATGAAATAAGAAAGAAACAAAAGTGTATGAAATAAGATATGGTAATGGAAATTAAAACAGTAAAAACAAAACATCAACTGTTAATGTTACAGACAGACAAAAATATAAGAAAAGACAGTCCTACTATCAAGAATTAAACAAGATCTTTGTCTGAATTGGAAAGTTAAAGGACAATCAGTAAATGTCCTGTGCTTCTGAGGTAGCAAAAATGATTTCCTTGTGAGAATCACTAGTCAGAGAGTAACTCTGCTACAGAGTCCTCTTAAGTATGCTAGTCTATACTAGGTAGGAGCAGTTGCCTACAAATAATCAGGAAAAAAGATTCAAAAACTATATTAGAACCAAGGTCTACCTATGAGCTGGACTCTAATTTAGGCCATAGGAAGAAAAATATTAGTGATACCTGCTCCCTAACTCTGAGGAGCTGGCTGTTTTGCAATCCTTCTCCACTGCTTTCTCATCTCCCATATCCTGTTATCAGAAATAGAAACTGGTCTCTCTGTTTTTCCATTTCCTGAGTTTAATCACAGAGTCTTGTATGGCTAATTCATTTGATTAAGGCATAGAGCAGGTAAGACAGAAAATATGGACTCAAGCACAATCTGGGTCATTTGGTTTGGTACTGAGAGAAAATCTCCCTTTTCTATTTTATAGTCCATCAATGGATTCCCTTAACACCAAGCCAATGTATGTTAGTTCTAAATTGGAAGAGGTGTGCGTACCCTTCGTGGAGCACTTATCACACTCCTGTAATAACTAGTTTACTTGTCTGTCTTACTCTACTCCAGTCTCCTTGTGAACAGGAATTATTTCATGTTAACTCTTATATTCCTCCTGCTTAACAGACACTTATGATTGTTAATCCTGACTGTACGTCAGAGTCACCTGTGGAGCTTTTGAAAAAATAAAGATGCCTGGCTGCAGTCCACACCTATTGAATCAGTTTCAGGGGTTTATTACACAGGAATCAGTACTTTACAAAAGCTTCAAAGAGGATTTTGATTTGCAGCCAAGATGAAAAACTGCTGTAGTAAACACTCAGTAAATGTTTGTTAAAAAGATAATGAATAGATAATGAACAAAAAATATGGGCAAATGAATAAAAATCTAGGACCATAACTACAAACAGTTTTATTCACATCACTGGATGAATAAACAAAGAGTATAATATTCAGTCACATCAATAAGTGACTAAATAAAGAACATAATATTCCTAGAGAAAACATTATGAATAGAATTTTAATAATGTCATGAAACAAATCCCATTCTATATCCCACTTTTTGGCCAAATGTGATTATGGGTACTAAATTATGATTTTAATGGAACAACTGAACTCTTACATTTGCTAAAAATTTCACTGTCTGAATACAACTGCATGCATGTATTTAATGATATCTGATACAGACTGGGAATGTCCTTAATATTATTTGCACATGCAGTGGATCACTTGCAAATAATTTGAAACTGAGGCCCTGCAAACATGAAAACCTTTATTATCTGAAATGAGCAACTAGGCAAAGTGAACTTTATTTTTGCATATTTTCTTTTACAGATTAATATAAGACATGAGAATATCTTGGTAAGATTTGCAAATTTACTTAAAAATTTTCATTCAACTCTCCCATAGTTTAAGTTCAAGACTTCCCCCAAAGATTAATGCATAAATATTACTGAGATTTTAAGTTAACTTTATCTCACTTAACATCTTTGAAATCCTAAACCACAAGTTTTCTCAATTTTTCAAAAGAGCAGAACGGTTTTCCTCCTAATACTTTAAAACAGCAAAATTACGTCAATAAAACAGACTACAAAAGGAAATTGAAAACTAATATACGTTCAATACCAAGTTCCAGATGTTCAACCTGGATTTCGAAAAGGCACAGGAACCAGAGATCAAACTGCCAACGTCCGTTGGATCATCAAAAAAGCAAGAGAGTTCCAGAAAAATATATACTTCTGCTTTATTGACTATGTCAAAGCCTTTGATTGGGTGGACCACAACAAAATCTGGAAAATTCTTAAAGAGATGGAAATACCAGACCACCTGACCTGCCTCTTGAGAAATCTGGATGCAGATCAGGAAGCAACAGTTAGAACTGGACATGGAACAACAGACTGGTTCCAAATAGGGTAAAGAGTATGTCAATGCTGTATATTGCCACCCTGCTTATTTAATTTATATGTAGAGCACATTATGAGAAACGCTGGGCTGGATGAAGCACAAGCTGGAATTAAGATTGCCAGGAGAAATATCAATAACCTCAGATATGCAGATGACACCACCCTTATGGCACAAAGTGAAGAAGAACTAAAGAGCCTCTTGATGAAAGTAAAAGAGGAGAGTGAAAAAGTTGGCTTAAAGCCCAACATTCAGAAAACTAAGATCATGGCATCTGGTCCCACCAGTTCAGTTCAGTTCAGTTCAGTAGCTCAGTTGTGTCCGACTCTTTGCAACCCCATGAACTGCATCACGTCAGGCCTCCCTGTCCATCACCAACTCCTGGAGTTCACCCAAACTCATGTCCATCGAATCAGTGATGCCATCCAGCCATCTTATCCTCTGTTGTCCCCTTCTCCTCCTGCCCCCAATCCCTCCCAGCATCAGAGTCTTTTCCAATGAGTCAACTCTTCGCGTGAGGTGGCCAAAGTACTGGAGTTTCAGCTTTAGCATCAGTCCTTCCAAAGAACACCCAGGACTGATCTCCTTTAGAATGGACTGGTCCCATCACTTCATGGCAAATAGATGGGGAAACAGTGGAAACAGTGAGAGACTTTATTTTCTTGGGCTCCAAAATCACTGCAGATGGTGACTGCAACCATGAAATTAAAAGAGATCAACCTAGACAGCCTATTAAAAAGCAGAGACATTACTTTGCCAACAAAGGTTCATCTAGTCAAGGCTACGGTTTTTCCAATAGTCATGTGTGGACATGAGAGTTGGACTATAAAGAAAGCTGAGCGCTGAAGAACTGATGCTTTTGAACTGTGGGGTTGGAAGAAAAGACTCTTGAGGTTCCCTTATACTGCAAGGAGATCCAACCAGTCCATCCTAAAGGAAATCAGTCCTGAATATTCAATGGAAGGACTGATGCTGAAGCTGAAACTCCAATACTTTGGCCACCTGATGCGAAGAGTTGACTCATTGGAAAAGACCCCGATGCTGGGAAAGATTGAAGGCAGGAGGAGAAGGGGATAACAGAGGATGAGATGGTTGGATGGTATCACCGACTCAACGGACATGAGTTTGAGTAAATTCTGGGAGTTGGCGACGGACAGGGAGGCCTGGCATGCTGCCATCCATGGGGTCGCAAAGAGTCAGACACGACTGTGTGACTGAACTCTACTGAACTGAACACTTAAAAAAATGTATATTTAAGAGCAAATGAACATTAAATCCACTAAGGGATAACAAATTCTAATTTCAGTATACTTCTAGACACTATTTGACACTTACATCTCTCATGGTAAAGTAGGGAAAATTCATACCATAAGAGATTGACCCTAGCTATTCAAGAAAATGGTTGAAGTGTTCTGCCTCATTAGAGGTACTTATTCTCACATTCCAGATCAGGTTTGTTTGCAGTGGTACTTTAAATTCCTGACAGTTTCATATCCTTTTCTTCTTCTCATATCAGCATCTTCTGGTAGCTTTTTATCTTTACCTGGAATGCATCCATAACCCCACCGTTTCACATCAATTCCACTGCACTCACCCTAGTGCCAGCCATCATCATCTTTTCCACACAGTTACCAGCAGATCTTGTGCATACAAAAATTCAATGTCATTCCACAGTTCAACACTTTCAGGGTCTTTCTATCACATGAAATGGGAACTGAAATTCTTACTGTGGCCAAATGTTTCTATGTCATATACAACTTCTGCTTTTCATCACCCCCATTTTTCCAAACTCTGTACTCTTAACTAATCCATGGAGTGTTGCAGACTGGGTCCTTTGACCTGTACCAAGAATATCTGTCTGCCAACATATACCTGGATGGGTAGCTCCCTACTTTATTCAGGTCTCTTAAACATTGCAGCATTAGAAAAGAAGGAAAATAGCACCTTGTCACTGGAGTCCTCTTATATGGTTTTATTATTTTTTTCAAAATATCAGGGATAAATATTTATTTACCATCTGTTTTCCTCCATTAAAATATATACTCAGTAAAAACAGAGACTTTGTTTACTGCTATAATCTTTTACACCAAAAACAGTTAGTAGATTGAAAGAATGGTTGAATTTACACTTTGAAGTTATAAACACAGTCATTGTTAGAGAACAAAAACAAAAGCAAAAAATATATCGTGTTGTATATGAAGTAAAATGTTAATGTCACTACTCAAATTCCATACAAGAAGCAATCAAAATGTATACTTTCTAACGTTCTTTAATAGATTCATGACACTTTGTATATAAATGTATATTTATAAAAAGAGAATGATCTATACAGTATGTGCAAATGTCTGTTTACCTGCCTTGCTTTTAAAAATAATTTCAGTTGCCTAGACACATTATGGTCCATTTTGTCTGTTCATTTAACCAATGCTTGTACTGTCAAGAACAGTACCTAACTGGGAATGGTAATTAAGACAGAGGCAATCTCTACACTGGTAGAGCTCAAATTGCCAGCACAGCAGGAATATTTGGGATGTTTTCTGTTTTTACTATCACACACACACACACAAATGCTGCAGTAAACATGTGAGCTGCACATTCAAAAATTCTATATAGCAGAAAAACTACAAAGTAAAAAGGCAATCATGATCTGGGGAAAATACTTCAGTTCAGTTCATTTCAGTCGCTCAGTCTTGTCCAACTCTTTGTGACCCCCAGGGACTGAAGCACACCAGGCCTCCTGTCCATCACCAATCCCGGAGTTTACCCAAACTCATGTCCGTTGAGTCGGTGATGTCATCCAACCATCTCATCCTCTGTCTTCCCCTTCTCCTCCTGCCCTCAATCTTTCCCAGCATCAGGGTCTTTTCAAATAAGTCAGCTCTTCATATCAGGTGGCTAAAATATTGGAATTTCAGCTTCAACATCAGTCCTTTCAGTGAACACCCAGGACTGATCTCTTTTAGGATGAACGGGTTGGATCTCCTTGCAGTCCAAGGGACTCTCAAGAGTCTTCTCCAACACCACAGTTCAAAAGCATCAATTCTTTGGCACTCAGCTTTCTTTATAGTCCAACTCTCACATCCATACATGACCACTGGAAAAACCATAGCCTTGACTAGATGAACCTTAGTTGGCAAAGTAACGTCTCTGCTTTTTAATATGCTGTCTAGTTAGTCATAACTTTCCTTCCAAGGAGTAAGTGTCTTCAAATTTCATGGTTGCAGTCACCATCTGCAGTGATTTTGGAGCCCAAGAAAATAAAGTCAGCCACTGTTTCCCCATCTATTTCCCATGAAGTGATGGGACCAGATGCCATGATCTTCATTTTCTGAATGTTGAGTTTTAAGCCAACTTTTTCACTCTCCTCTTTCATTTTCATCAAGAGGCTCTTTAGTTCTTCGCATATCTGAGTTTATTGATATTTCTCCCAGCAATCTTGATTCCAGCTTGTGCTTCATTCAGCCCAGCGTTTCTCATGATGTACTCTTCATATAAGTTAAATAAGCAGGGTGACAACATACATCATTGACATACTCCTTTTCCTATTTGGAATCAGTCTATTGTTCCATGTCCAGTTCTAACTGTTGCTTCCTGACCTGCATACAGGTTTCTCAAGAGGCAAGTCAGGTCGTCTGGTATTCCCATCTCTTTCAGAATTTTCCACAGTTTATTGTGATCCACACAGTCAAAGGCTTTGGCATAGTCAATAAAGCAGAAAGAGATGTTTTTCTGGAACTCTCTTGCTTTTTCAATGATCCAGCGGATGTTGGCAATTTGATATCTGGTTCTTCTGCCTTTTCTAAATCCAGCTTGACCATTTGGACTATTAGCTATACATGACCAGTTCATGTATTGCTGAAGCCTGGCTTGGAGAATTTTGAGCATTACTTTGCTAGCCTGTGAGATGAGTGAAAAATACTTGTAACTAACTAAATGTGAACTTGTGATAGTATGCCTGTAGAATTCGTGTTAGTTAGGTCAAAAACTGTTTATGCCCATCTAAATTTGAATAAATACTTCTAAATTTACTGTCTAAATATCAATAGATTGTGTCAATTTACTTCCACCAATAGTATTTGTGAGAGTCTTGCTCCTCACGTCCTCAATTAGTACTAGACACTATCACTTTTTGTAACCTTGACCAGTCTAAGGGCAAATGATACCTTATAGCTGTTTTAATTTGCATTTCTTTGGCCATTAGTAGAAGTAGGAATCTTCTCAAATCTAATGACCATTTGATTTTCACTATGAAGTCTGTGAACATCTTAATGTGATGTTGCTTTTTTCGTTACTGATTTGGAAGAACTGCTTATAAAATAATGACATTAACCCTTTGCCTATCTATTTAGTTGCAAAGAATGTTCCTGGATTATGACTGTCTTTACAGTTTATGGATTTTTTTTTCTATAGACTTTTCTTCATGTCTTTTAGATTCTGTCAAGTTTAGGAAGGCTTTTCTTACTCCAAGATTATAGCTATAATCAGCTGTGTTTTTCTGGTTTTCTTTCTTCATCTAAGTATTTGATACACAAGAAGTTGAAGTTTTAGTATAATATGAAGAAGAGATCTAACTTTATTTTTTAAAAACTATATAGCTAATAGCCCTGAAATAGCATATTATTTCCTTACTCATTTGAAGTACTGCTTTGATCAAATACTACATTTTTAGATACAAATAGATCTGCCTCTGGATTCTCAATTGTCTTGCACTGATATATTCTCTATTTTTCTGCTAATATCAGATTATTACTACTTTTTAAAATTTTCCAGGATATTGGGCTTTCAGGTGGAGTAAGTCCCTCTTCTCCATTCCACTATCTTTCTTTTCAAAAATTTTATTGGTATTTTCACTCATTATTCCCAATTAAATTTAGAAATAATAAAGCATATAGTGATAAACACTTTGCTTGGAATTACAGTAAATTTCTAAATTGATTTGGATAAAATTTACATTATCATATCAAACAATCCATCTATGGAACATAGTATTTCCATTAATATTTTATATGTCCTTCATTAAAGTTAAATAGTTGTCTTTACCTAAGTCATGGCCAGGCTGTTTGTAAGTAGTGTGTTTACACATACACATTTTAATAATGCCTATGGAAAAGCATTAGAAATGATATTATACGAAGATGACATGATGTAATAGAAATAGTGCTAAACTTAAGAAAGGAAAAACTAGGTTCAGTGATCAGATATTTTACATTTTTATGACTGTTTGATGTGGGGCAATAACACAACTTCTGAGTTTGTTTCTCCATTAGAAGAGGAGATGGTAACACTTTTCACAGGGTTATTCTAAAAGTAAAGAAAATACTCAGGAGCACCTAGTGCGTACTTGGTATAAAGTAGTCACTTTATGAATGTGAAAGTGACTTCACACATTTATTTATTCTTCTCAGTTGTAAAATGGAGTGATGAGAGGATTTGATATGTTAATTTGAGGTTCCAAACTAATTTTACTTTCATCCTGAACTAATAGCAGAGTAGGTGGGATAGAGGGCTGTTGAAAACCCCTGAAGCATCTGAGTAATGCTTATTGGATTTAGGCATTAGACTAAAACATTTGGCATTTGGAATGAAGTTAAAATTTTCCTTCTGTAAAAATTAATAGTGCACTTCTAAGTTAACTTATATTATGGCATTCTAAGTGCATTATTTTTTTCCTCTGTTCTTTTTTTATTACTGCCCTATTAATAGTTCTCATGGAACATTTTTCTGTACAAGTTATCTGCTTTCTTAAGCATAGTTACTCAAAGATAAAGGAGGTGGTAGAGGAGGGGGAGAGGGAGGGAGTGGGAGGAGGACCTTGACTCTCATTTTTCAAACTGCTGTTCTGGGGAACAGTAATATAAACTGTAGCATTTGCATCCCCAACCAAACACCAAGGTGTCTATTGTCTCACAAGTCTAAGAAACCCAGCATGTTATACTCTTTTCTTGGAGATCCACAATACCCATTAGCGTTGTAAAGCTCTGAAGGTAACCATATAACTTTGTTTACCTAGGATGTCCAAACTTTTTGAAACAACTCTTAATTTTTAATAACAACTATTTATTCCATGGGCTTCCCTACTGGCTCAGATGGCAAAGAATCTGCCTGCAATGTGGGAGACCAGGGTTCAATCCCTGGGTTAGAAAGAACCCCCGGAGGAGGGCATGGCAATCCACTCCAGTATTCTTGCCTGGAGAATTCTTATGAACGAAGGAGCCTGGCAGGCTACAGTCCATGGGGTCACAAAGAGCTGGACACAACTGAATGACTAAGCACATCTATTCCACAGAACTCCTTTGCTGGGTAACACACTTGGGAAAATACTGAAAATAGGTTTTGTGTTAATCCTTTCTAAATATCTTAAGTATGCTGTTAAATTCCTATAATAATTCTGAGAGGTAAGAAATATCCATATTTCCATTTAAAGGTGAAAGACAAAGGAGTTATATGTATCTTTCCAAGTTCACAAGAGTCAAATGAGAACTCAGGTCTTTTTTAACAAGAAGTCCACTCCAACACTCCTTTTTTGTAATACAAAATGAATCTAACTTGCCCAGAAGAAAGGCATAACATTTCTGGCTAGTTCATCTAAGAAACACATTCTGAAAAACCCAGATTAGCATTAATTCATCCAAAAAGAAAAATAAAACACCCTTTATTTTATTATATATGTAATTTTTAAAATTTATTTAAAATGTTCTTGAGTTTTGAAGTGTGCCCCAAACAAGGTAGCAATTTTAAGACTGTATATAACTAAACCATCTCATCTCCTTTTTCCTGATAAGCCTTTAAGGAAGTTAAGATTAAATCACATGGTTTGGAGTGATTTCCAGAAGCTCTGATTCCATGTCTGGTGTTTTATATAACAACCTCATTTTCTGGGAGAAAATAAGTGTGGACTCTTTACTCTAAGCCTGAATAGCCTTTTACTGAGAGATGTTGTAATGGAACCCAAATCACTTTGCATCAAGTTGCAAGAGTTTGGCTTTCTCTCCACATTTCCCTTGGGGAGATGTGCATTGTGAAGACTGAAGACTGCGCATCTGGCAAAGGCAGCGACTGCCCTGGTTTCTTACCCTGGGAACGGTAATGAATACCTTTGGCTTTTGTCCTTTTTGTTCCATTGAAAATAATATATTGTTAGCTTAGGTTATTAGACTGTGCATTTGTCTGTTTTCATCAGCTTTCTTGATAGTGGGTTTAAAAAAGAAACAGTTGCTACTGCTGCCATTATCAAAAGACTTTGGGGCAGGTACTGATTACACATTTTTGATTAAGAATCTAGACTCATCCAATGAAGTACATACTGGGCTTTTCCCGACTCACCTGCTGGAAGGGGGCCCTTTATAGTTGCCTTTATGTTCGAAAAATGAATGCTTAAAATTTTTCAGCTAAGCAAAATGAGGGTGGACAAGCTTGTGTATAATTAGGAATAAAGGGCTCAGGTGGCTAAAATTTTGGGGAATTAAACAAAGATCCTTTATTTTTTTTTTTTTCTTTAAAGCTTCTTGAGAAATGGTGAAAGAAGACTGAAAGATTTTCCCATACATTTGTTATTATGCATTTCTTGTAAACGCACAATTTTAGCAGTGACAAGGTAGCGCTCCTTGCTCTCATTCTCAGCCTAGACTGACCTTTCCCTCTTCTTACAGTTTATGTCTGTGCATGTGTATGCTCAGTCGCTCAGTTGTGTCTGACTTTTTGCAACCCCACAGACTGTAGCCCGTCAGGCTCCTCTGTCTATGGGATTTCTCAGGCAAGAATACTGGAATGGGTTAGCCATTTCCTTCACCAGGGGATCTTTCTGACCCAGGGATCGAACCTGCATCTCCTGCACTGACAAGTGGATTGTCTACCACTGAGCCACCTGGGAAGCCCACAGCTTATGTCTATTCATCCTTAATACTCACTAAAGTGCAATCTTCTCCAGAAAGTTTTTGCAGTGACCTTTTAATATATATTTTTATCAAACTATTTATTACTCTATGCTATTTGCCTATTAACCCCTTCTAGGTTGTAAAAAGTCCAAAAACTTTTTGTATTTTCCTTATATCCCCAAGCCCAGGCTTAGGGCCTGATGTATGGTAGGTGGCAAAGGGGAAAATCCACTAAATAAGAGATATTCTTCCAGTCCCAAAGATCAAGATGTACCATAAACGGTATGCTGACGGTAGACATTCATAAAATCCCTGAAATCTTTGTAATATGTTGTGTATGCACGCAGATTTATGTGGAAATACTCCAGGGTTTCTATCAAAGGCTCAAATATACCAGTGACTCCAAAGTAGGCAAATTCTTGGTGAAAACATATTGAGGATACTGGGTTTTTAGCTTACTACTTACCACCTTTAATAATATCACCAAATCAGCCTTTGCATTTATCTAGTTTTGGTTTGTTACATTTTTTCTTTAACTCCAGGAATATCACCACTTAGCACCACCAGAAGCGTTGTTAAAAATCCCCTTTATGCATGACAGCAGACATTGGAAACTACAGCAGTGAATATTCAGTCTTCCTCTGACTCACAAGGAATTTCATATTAAAAGTAAGAGAAAACCTTGCTTAGTAACAGGCTGCACGACATATAATAATAGAACACAATTTGTATGTGGAAGTGGTAAGATAGATTTCATTCATAAAAAACACTATGCTTCTGGCTAAATGACTTGAGGTCCTAGAGAAAAATTATCATTTGTAGTTCTGGGATACCCTTATGCTACTTATACTTTTTAAAATTTGATACATTCACATGTTCAAATGTATTGAGATTTTTAAACTTGTGAATGAAATTAACAATGTGCTGTGGTTGTCAACGTGATGCATTGCAATTCCCCCTGAGTGGTAGGGTTTGGAAATTAATTCAGCTCTTGCACCTGTTTGCCAGCATTCGTCTGTTGAATTTCCATCACATTTAATAAGTCTCTGTGACGCAACTCGTGTCCTTTTGCCTGGGCTCCTTTAATATAGTGTTAAATTCTCACTCATCTGAAATTTAAGTAATATTACAAATTTGAAATTGTTAATTAAAATCTGTGAACCTCAGTGGTTCTGGATAAAATTGGCTTTACTCAGTGAGGTTCTTTTGAAACTTCTGCAGAGGCTCATCTAATCCCCAACTCCTACTAGGTTAAGTCTGATGACAACATGATCTCACTAGGGGTGGTGGAATCTTACAAATCCTCATACAATTGGGAAAAACAGTTATAGGCTTGAACAAAAAAGGTAACAAGGAACATTACCCACTGAGATGAAATAAAGGAGATGGCTCAGAATTAATATAAAAGAATATCAATTGCTTGAGACGCAGACATAGAGAACAGACTTGCAGACACAGTAGGAGAAGGAGAGGGTGGGATGAATTGAGAGAGCAGCATGGAAACATATACATTACCATATGCAAAATAGATAGCCAGTGGGAATTTGCTGTGTGACAGGGAGCTCAACCCAGTGAGTGCTCTGTGACAGCCTAGAGGGGTGGGATGGGGTAAGAGATGGGAGGGAGGTTCAAGAAGGAAGAAACATATGCATACCTGTGGCTGATTCATGTTGATGTATGACAGAATCCAGCACAATATTGTAAGGCAATTAGCCTCCAATAAAAAATTTTAAAAAAGAATATCAAATTAAAGGACGGATATTTTCACACATTATTTTTCAATAAAACTAATTCTATCCTATCTATGTCTTAAGATGCTTAGCACAGATGGGATAACTTAAACTGAATCATGATTCCTATCATTTACTTAGATAGTCCATATCAAATTTACTTATTGTATCTTCAAGCCAGGGTTGAGGACTATTTGCCAGATCCTGTAAACACAAAGCAGAAGTCTACACAGGAGTTCTAGCATATTAAAGACCCATAATAAGATTCTTCATTTGAACCTTTAGGAATAGTCTATAGGGCAAGCAGTACTACTCTGAGTTGGGCTGGACACATTTCCCAGACTTGGGAGATGGTGGCAGGAAAAGATATTTGACAATGCCCTCTTTTTCTTGTGAGGTCAGTATATACACATAATTAATCCTCAGGCTCCAACATAAAGTTGCTCGCCCTCCTGTAGCATACTTAACCTGCAACGGAACACTTCTCAACTGTGTTGCAATTATTAAAAAAAAAAAAAAATTTATCGCTCCCAATGAAATATAAGCTTCCAAAGTATGTCAGGATTATGTGTTACTTCCAGAAGGCAGGGATTATGTTTTCTTCATTTTTCTCATAACAGGCTTATTGAAAGACTAATAGACTATCTTACTGAATTAAAGAATAGATGGCCAATTTCTCCAAAGTCCTATAGCACATAGATTTTAGTTAAAACATAGATTGTAAGTATCTGCTTTTTTCCCCTACCATATCAAAATTTAATACTGAACTCAGCCCCTGACCCAAACTTTTATTTTCTGCCTGCTTTAGCCTACCAAATTGTTCCAGAAGCAGTGCTTTGGATAATGTCCAGTGAAGGCTACTGATTTCTAGAAGGATGTATGTTCATTTTGAAAAACAATGCTTCAAGGACTCAAGGTGTGTGTGTGTGTGTGTGTGTGTGTGTGTGTGTGTGTTGATGCCATTAATCTCACTTAGGGGATTTAGCCTAGAAAGGAAATATTCCTTGCTGATCCAGAATCCCTTAAATGTGCATAAAAATATTTACTATAGAGCTTCCAATAATAGCCTCCACTAGGAAGTAAGTCAAATACCTAATAATGAATATAGGATTAAATAAACTATGGTATTTCTTATTGACTAGTATATTAGAATAAAAATAAGTAACATAATAAAACATTAAGTGAATAAACTCTGAAGTTATATACTTTCAATCATTTCAGCTCAAAAAATTTGAGAATAAATAAAAACAAAGAGATGATATGCCAAATTATATATATATGTTGTGGTAGTAGAGTAGTATTAAACGTTTTTAAAGCTTTCACGTGAATTTCTTAATGTTGTATGACATAAATGAGGATGTTTTTATAATAGAGAAAATTTTTTTTTTTTTTTTTTTTGCCATGTGGGATCTTAGTTCCTCGACCAGGGATCATCCTCAATGGAAGCACAGAGTTTTAAGGAGGTCTGTATATTAGAGAAAATTTTACATTATCTCTGTGATCATGAATTTTAGTCATTTTTACAGGTATTTGTGAAAAAGATTCTATCAACAACTAGATAAAAGTAAACTCCTCATATTGATTAGTTTTTGTCAAATTCTATAATATTTCTAGCACATGGCTGTTGCTGCTGCTAAGTCGCTTCAGTCACGTCTGACTCTGTGCGACCCCACAGACGGCAACCCACCAGGCTCCCCTGTCCCTGGGATTCTCCAGGCAAGAATACTGGAGTGGGTTGCCGTTTCCTTCTCCAATGCATGAAGGTGAAAAGTGAAAGTGAAGTTGCTCTAGGTAGTTTTAAAATATAATTTCTAATCATCACAATAATCTTATAAATTAGGAAGTATCTTTATCTTAGAGAGGATTAGAATGATTATATAACTTGTGCAATTTCACACATCTAGTAAACAGCAGGGCTAAAATTTGAATCCGAGTTTCTGTGCAATTCCAAAATGAATTTCTTTTTCCATTATTCAGTGATACAACAGAATGAAGAGTTGTGAACCCTGACTAATAATGCAAATATGCAAGCAGTATAGCAAGACAAGCAACCTGGCTTTTATTTTAAATTTGTCATGAAAGTCCATGTTCATCTACAGAGCACAGGGATGAAGTCAACAATGTAAATATCCTACCTGCTAGATTATCATTCTGTTTCAACTTCTGAGATACGTACCTGAGGCACATAGGCCTCAAGATTAATGCTTCCCAGTGGACTTTACATAAATGTTAACATTCTTTTTTTTTTTAAATAAGAAAACAGAGTACCTTCAAATCATTACCATGATACTGTCTCTAAAACAGTTCACTGAATAATAATAATTAGGCATCAGAGATTTTCACTCAACAATAATAATTTATATTATTTTTAATAATTACCACATTCTCTCCACTGGAAAGACTGATGCTGATGCTAAAGCTCCAACACTTTGATGCAAAGAGACGAATTACTGGAAAAGACCCTGATGCTGGGAAAAACTGAGGGCAGGAGAAGAGGCCAACAGATGATGAGACGGTTGGATGCCATCACCAACTCAACGGACATTAGTTTGAGCAAACTCTGGGAGACAGTGAAGAACAAGGAAGCCTGGTGTGCTGCAGCCCATGGGGTGGCAAAGAATTAGACATGACTTAGTGACTAAACAACAACAACAACAATAACATTCTTTAAAATCCAAGCCTAGAGCTAATTATGTCAGGGCTAGCTTGTCACCTGGTTAATGAGATTCTCATGCATACTGAATGAATTGGCAGTCAGCCCATCTTTAGAGTTCTTTGATGTGATGAAGAAAAGAGGGCCAGGGGGAAGGTAAAGTAACAGCAGGAAATGTTTTCAAGAAAAAAGGGATGCTTTCTCCACTCTTGGTCTTTTCTAACACTGCTTCTCAAGCTTCAGGTTCCTAGCTTGATGACTGTAACATCTCTGCCTGCTGACATCTTAACCATCCCTTCAAAAAGTGAGACAGCTGCTGCATGTGTAGGAAATCTCTACTGGTGAATCCATTATAAAATTTTTTCAGCATTTGTTCTATTCATTCAAATGCATTTCACCACTCAATACCTGCTCACTCACTCATTTTTATGTGTTCATTCAACAAAAGTAAAAAAAAAAAAAAGTCTACTAGAGATCAGTCTTCATTGGGTATTTAAAATATATTGTCTGCTTCAGTTATCCAAGAATTCTGTGAGGTAGTTCCTATAATTTATATTTTCAGATTCAGTTCAGTTCAGTTCAGTCGCTAAGTCGTATCAGACTCTTTGCGACCCTATGATTTGGAGCATGCCAGGCCTCCCTGTCCATCGCCAACTCCCGGAGTTTACCCAAACTCATGTCCAACGAGTTGGTGATGCCATCCATCCATCTCATCCTCTGTTGACCCCATCTCCTCCTGCCCCCAATCCCTCCCAGCATCAGGGTCTTTTCCCATGAGTCAACTCTTCGCATGAGGTGGCCAAAGTACTGGAGTTTCAGCTTCAGCATCATTCTTTCCAAAGAACACCCAGGGCTGATCTCCTTCAGAATGGTTGGATCTCCTTGCAGTCCAAGGGACTCTCAAGAGTCTTCTCCAACACCACAGTTCAAAAGCATCAATTCTTCAGCGCTCAGGCTTCTTCACAGTCCAAGTCTCACATCTATACATGACCACAGGAAAAACCATAGCCTTGACTAGACGGACATTTGTTGGCAAAGTAATGTCTCTGCTTTTTAATATGCTATGGGAGTCAGACATGACTGATCAACTTCACTTTCACTTTTTACTTTCATGCATTGGAGAAGGAAATGGCAACCCACTCCAGTGTTCTTGCTTGGAGAATCCCAGGGATGGTGGAGCCTGGAGGGCTGCCACCTATGGGGTTGCACAGAGTCGGACACGATTGAAGTGACTTAGCAGCAGCAGCAGCAGAGGTTGGTCATAACTTTTCTTCCAAGGAGTAAGCGTCTTTTAATTTCATGGCTGCAGTCACCATTGGCAGTGATTTTGGAGCCCAGAAAAATAGTCTGACGCTGTTTCCACTGTTTCCCCATCTATTTCCCATGAAGTGATGGGACCAGATGTCATGATCTTTGTTTTCTGAATGTTGAGCTTTAAGCCAACTTTTTCACTCTCCTCTTTCACTTTCATCAAGGGGCCTTTTAGTTCCTCTCCACTTTCTGCCATAAGGGTGGTGTCATCTGCATATCTGAGGTTATTGATATTTCTCCTGGCAATCTTGATTCCAGCTTGTGCTTCCTCCAGCCCAGTGCTTCTCATGATGTACTCTGCATAGAAGTTAAATAAGCAGGGTGACAATATACAGCCTTGACATACTCCTTTTCCTATTTGGAACCAGTCTGTTGTTCCGTGTCCAGTTCTAACTGTTGCTTTCTGACCTGCATATAGGTTTTTCAAGAGGCAGGTCAAGTGGTCCGGTATTCCCATCTCTTTCAGAATTTTCCACAGTTTATTGTGATCCACACAGTCAAAGGCTTTGGCATAGTCAATAAAGCAGAAATAGATGTTTTTCTGGAACTCTCTTGTTTTTCCCATGATCCAGCAGACGTTGGCAATTGGATCTCTGGTTCCTCTGCCTTTTCTAAAACCAGCTTGAACATCTGGAAGTTCACGGTTCATGTATTGCTGAAGCCTGGCTTGGAGAATTTTGAGCATTACTTTACTAGTATGTGAGATGAGTGCAAATGGAACCCACTCCAGAGTTCTCGCCTGGAGAATCCCAGGGACGAGGGAGCCTGGTGGGCTGCCGTCTATCGGGTTGCACAGAGTCGGACACGACTGAAGCAACTTAGCATTGAGAATTCTTTGGCATTACCTTTCTTTGGGATTGGAACGAAAACTGACCTTTTCCAGTCCTGTGGCCACTGCTAAGTTTTCCAAATTTGCTGGCATATTGAGTACAGCACTTTCACAGCATCATCATCCAGAAATAGCTCAACTGGAATTCTATCACATCCACTAGCTGTGTTCGTAGTGATGCTTTCTAAGGCCCACTTGACTTCACATTCCAGGATGTCTGGCTCTAGGTGAGTGATCATACCATCGTGATTATCTTGGTCATGAAGATCTTTTTTGTACAGTTGTTCTGTGTATTCTAGCCACCTCTTCTTAATATCTTCTGCTTCTGTTAGGTCCATACCATTTCTGTCCTTTATCGAGCCCATGTTTGCATGAAATGTTCCCTTGGTATCTCTAATTTTCTTGAAGAGATCTCTAGTCTTTCCCATTCTGTTGTTTTCCTCTGTTTCTTTGCATTGATCGCTGAAGAAGGCTTTCTTATCTCTCCTTGCTATTGTTTGGAACTCTGCATTCAGATGCTTATATCTTTCCTTTTCTCCTTTGCTTTGCACTTCTCTTCTTTTCACAGCTATTTGTAAGGCCTCCCCAGACAGCCATTTTGCTTTTTTGCATTTCTTTTCCATGGGGATGGTCTTGATCCCTGTCTCCTGTACAAGGTCACAAACCTCAGTCCATAGTTCATCAGGTATTCTATCTATCAGATCTGGGCCCTTAAATCTACTTCTCACTTCCACTGTATAATCATAAGGGATTTGATTTAGGTCATACCTGAATAGTCTAGTGGTTTTCCCTACTTTCTTCAATTTAAGTCTGAATTTGGCAATAAGGAGTTCATGGTCTGAGCCACAGTCAGCTTCTGGTCTTGTTTTTGCTGACTGTATAGAGCTTCTCCATCTTTGGAAGCAAAGAATATAATCAATCTGATTTTGATGTTGACCATCTGGTGATGTCCATGTGTAGAGTCTTCTCTTGTGTTGTTGGAAGAGGGTGTTTGCTATGACCAGTGCATTCTCTTGGCAAAACTCTATTAGTCTTTGCCCTGCTTCATTCCATATTCCAAGGCCAAATTTGCCTGTTACTCCAGGTGTTTTTTGACTTCCTACCTTTGCATTCCAGTCCCCTATAATGAAAAGGACATCTTTTTGGGGTGTTAGTTCTAAAAGGTCTTGCAGGTCTTCATAGAACCGTTCAACTTCAGCTTCTTCAGCGTTACTGGTTGGGGCATAGACTTGGATTACCGTGATACTGAATGGTTTGCCTTGGAAACAAACAGAGATCATTCTGTCATTTTTGAGTTTGCATCCAAGTACTGCATTTCAAACTCTTTTGTTGACCATGATGGCTACTCCATTTTTTCTGAGGGATTTCTGCCTGCAGTAGTAGATATAATGGTCATCTGAGTTAAATTCACCCATTCCAGTCCATTTCAGTTCGCTGATTCCTAGAATGTCAACGTTCACTCTTGCCATCTTTTGTTTGACCACTTCCAATTTGCCTTGATTCATGGACCTGACATTCCTATACAATATTGCTCTTTACAGCATCGGACCTTGCTTCTAACACCAGTCACATCCACAACTGGGTATTGTTTTCACTTTGGCTCCATCCCTTCATTCTTTCTGGAGTTATTTCTCCACTGATCTCCAGTAGCATATTGGCCACCTAACGACCTGGGGAGTTCCTCTTTCAGTATCCAATCATTTTGCCTTTTCATACTGTTCTTGGAGTTCTCAAGGCAAGAATACTGAAGTGGTTTGCCATTCCCTTCTCCAGTGGACCACATTCTGTCAGACCTCTCCACCATGACCTGCCCGTCTTGGGTGGCCCCACAGGGCATGGCTTAGTTTCATTGAGTTAGACTAGGCTGTGATCCTAGTGTGATTAGATTGACCAGTTTTCTGTGATTATGATTTTAGTGTGTCTGCCCTCTGATCCCTTCTTGCAACACCCACCATCTTATTTGGGTTTCTCTTACCTTGGATGTGGGGTATCTCTTCCCAATACCTCTCTTCCAAAGTAAGGAGCAGCAGCTGTGCTTTGCCGGAGCAGCCAGGAAGAGATTTTCAGATTAAGAAACATCAATTCAGAGAAGGTAATAAATGCCCAAATTTACAAATTTAGATGACAGAGTCACTTCAAATCTACCTGATTGAATAGTTCCTGCCTCCTCTAACCCATTCATTTATCCTTTAAACCAGTTCCCAGAAGATGAGTGCTGAGGCTGCTCTGGAAACTTAGATACGGTTACTCTACATTCAAAGAGTTCAGGCAGGTTATGAGGAAGACAGAGTGTAATGAAGTAAATGCTCATGTGGCAAGTAAGCAACCTCAGGAGGACAGTAAAAAGAAAAGTTCCGAAAGGATCCAAAATAATGTCTAGTCTTGAAAGAAGCAGACAATTTTTTTTTCTGTTTTTGAGTGGAAGGAGAAATGAGGAACAACATATCTTGCAGAGAAAGATCACATACAAAAGGAGAAAAGTGTGAAAGCATAAAGTGAGTTCTAGGACCATGAATGGTAAGCAATTTGGTGTAGACATAGAGTGCATTGGGTGTGGGATGGAGGGGGAGGCAGAGTGGAGAAGGTGGTGAAGAAATTACTTTAAAAAAAAAACAGGCAGAAGCCAGATCATGAAGAGACTTGTTTTTCATGTTAGGAGTTTAGGTTCTGTCCTACAGATAATAGGGAACCTACTAAGGATTTTAAGGAGATGTGTGATAGTAGGAGATTTGTATTTTATAAATATAATTCTGGTAGAGGTTGGGATGGTGGGGACTGGAGACACAGAAGGTATAGATTCCAGTTAGAAGACTATGGTGAATATTCTGGCAAAGATAATAAAGGCATATAATAAAGCAGCAACAGTGGAAATTGGGGTAGAAAGGAACATAATGATTTTAGGAGGCAGAATTTAGAAGTTTTAGTGATACACCATTTCTCTTCAAATTAAGGTTGATTTGAAGGTTCTGATTTGGGCTTTTGAGTAAATGTGATTAGGTGCATTAGAAACAGAAAAAGGGCATGGTCAGTGTAAGCAAGATGAGATTGGAAAGCTGAACTTCATATGCTTGTGGGGTAAATAGTTGATATGTTCAGACAGTAGTGACAAATATGGGTCTAGAGTTCAGAAGAGATTTGAGCTGTACATGGGCATATGGATGATGTCAGGTCTGTAGAAATGGACGGGTTTGTCCAGCATTACACGTACAGTGAGAAAAGAATGAAGGATTGAACTCCTAGCAAACAACAGCATTTAAGGCACAAGGAAAGGAAGAAAAATTAGTACTGAAAGACTCATGTAGAATTATTTGCTCAGATGTCAATATCCCACAGGGCGTCCCTTGATGGCTCAGACAGTAAAGAATCTGCCTGTGATGAGAAGACCTGGGTTCAATCCCAGGGTTGGGAAGATCCCCTGGAGAAAGGCATTGTTACCCACTCCAGTATTCTTGCCTGAATAATTCCACAGACAGAGGAGCCTGGCAGGCTACAGTTCATGGGGTCACAAAGAGCTGGACACAACTGAGAGAGAGACTTTTACTTCAGTTTATATCTTTTAAAAAATTACCAAAAGAAAAGGGAAATCATCAAAAGGAAAGAATAAAAAAATACTAGAATTAAAAAAGCAGTGCTTATCCTAGTCTATGTCACATTCTAATGTTTTAGCAGCAAAGGTTAGTCAACCACCAGAGTGGTATAGCTAACAGACAGACTAAACTGACGCTTGCAGTTATTGAGATTATGCTATAAAATGTCACAAAGAGATAGGGCAATGAGAATTAAACTTACTAATAGAACACAAATCGTGATATGAAATATGAAATTAAAAACAAACAAACAAAAAACTGGGACTGAGTGAAGCAACACCCCAGAGAGGAGAAGAGAAAATACTAGTGATGGAGAAGGATACAGCAGGGCCTCAGGGCCTTTGTTATTGCTTAGTTTCTTTGTCTTGAGAATGCTTCTCCTAGAATTGTCACTTGGCTGCTTATTCTTTTAGATTTGTGTAAAGGCTACTTCTTCAGGGAAGCCTTCCTAAAACCCCTAACCAGGCTAGGGCCCCCTACTGTACTCTCCGTAAGCCTTGTGTGTGTTAAGTCGCTTCAGTCTTTGCGACTCTATTGACTTGAGTCTTCTTGGCTCCTCTGGCATGGGATTCTCCAGGCAAGAATCCTGGAGTGGGTTGCCATGCCATCCTCCAGGGGATCTTCCCGACTCAGGGATCAAACCTGTGACTCTTAAGTCTCCTGCACTGGCAGACAGGTTCTTTACCACTAGCACCAACTGCAAACTTTGTACAATTATACTAAACCATGTAGGTTAACACTAAACCCTATCTGTTTTCTTCATAACACTTATACAATTTATAATTATTTGTTTATTTACATGATTATTTGCTTAATACCTATTTCTCTAAGGCCTAGAAAGATTAAACAACTTGGCAAAGTTATACAACTGTTAAATAGCAAAACCCAGGGTTGAATGTAGTTCTGATTTGAAAGCCTGTATTCTCCAGTCATGCCACACTGTTATGAAGAAGTTAAAAGATGAACAAGCTGCTATAGTAGTTTAAATCAAAGACCAAGTTGGGCGATCAAGGATGGAATCATGAAAAATATAAAGTATCATTTAAGTTGGGCTTTAATGGTAGACAGGTTTTAAACCAGTGGAGATGGAAGGAGAACTTTTTATTTTTTGGAGGAAAAAACCATGTTTGGAGGAAAAAGGACAGAACATTTAGGCAGGAATACATAGGATAATTAGAGAGGTGTGAAAAGAATGTTCTAGACTACAGAATGGACCCAAATATATCAAGTTTGGGAGTCTGGGATTAAACACGTGAGCAAAGGATAGCCACTGAAAAGTTTTTGAACAAGTAAATGACATGATTAGTAAAGCCATGATGTCCTAGGGGGTTGACTGGATGTTAAAGAATGGGACAAAGTCCACTCAAATAAAAAACAATTATTAAAAGGAAATGTATGAATCACAGGGGGCTTCCCTGGTAGCTCAGACAGTAAAGCGTCTGCCTGCAAAGCGGGTTGGGAAGATCCAATCCCTGGGTTGGGAAGATCCCCTGGAGAAGGAAATGGCAACCCACTCCAGTACTCTTGCCTGGAAAACTCCATGGACTGAGGAGCCTGGTAGGCTATAGTCCATGGGGTCGCAAAGAGTCGGACACGACTGAGCGACTTCACACTCACTCACTCACTCACACTCATGAATCACAGGAAGTCAACTGTAGGGAATAGCAGTAAACCTTAAGAGAACTGAAAAGCTTACAGACAAGCATTCTTTCCACACATTTGTACATGGATTTGTGTGTGTATATCTCTGAACATCTCCATTTTCTGGATGTCTATTATTTCTGCAAACTAATTTTCTTCACTCTGTTCTTGATTCCCAATTCTCCTAATTACGGCTTTCACCTTGTTCTTGATTGAAAAAGATGCAAATCTGGCCCTAATTCTTCATTCCCAATACCATATAATTATAGATTCTGGTCTTCATGGTTCAAAATTTGAGAGACGTATCTAATTTACATGACTCTTTATAATCAGTTGCTTCAAGGGTAATCAATGAACATGGCTACACAGGTTTTACCTTTTTGTTATCAGGTATTGGGAGTTGGTAGGGACCTATGCAATTGCAAGGAAAGAGGATGTAGGCTGGATGGACACTCCAAAATATGTGTAAGATGGATTTGAGTGAGGAAAATAAATGCTGGTAGATCTTTAAGGAGGTTATTGTAATAATCTAAATAAGGGATAAACAGTGGTCCTGATAGGTATGGAAAAGGAGAGAAGTCAATCACCAGTGAGGATCAGGACAGAATTTTAAAACTGATCAAATTGGGGGGAGGTAACTTAGAAATAATTCAAAGGTATTTCTGAAGTATCCACACTGTGGGCTAGGAAAATGTCTGTTATAGTTTCATAAAACCTTAGGGATTGTGGGGGAGGTCTAATACACCCATCTTTTGTAAGAAAATAAAACAGACCAGAGTGAAAATTGACTTGTCTTGAATAGCAGCCAATTAGTGACAGAGTGACAGCCATCTATGGGGTCGCACAGAGTCGGACACAATTGAAGTGACTTAGCAGCAGCAGCAGTGTGACAGAGTAAGGAATTAAGAATCAGGAAAATTGAGACTTGGGCAGTAGGTGGTAATAAAAATTGGACCTTGGTGGGGTGGGGTGGTATCCCAAGATTCCCAAGGAAATGGATAAAAGCAATATTCCATGTGAAGAGTTAAAGATGCAAAATGAAAGATACCTATGGTAGTGAAGTAAAGATGAAAGAGTAAGAAAATTGGGCCCAGAATGATAAAAGATGAAGTAGAAGCTGGTCAGGACTAAGTAAGGCTAGCCACAGTTAGCTAGGTATAGCACTTGAAAGAAATCAAATTAGCCAGGAACCAAGAACAGTCTGGCTCAGTACGTAAGAATCCACCTGCAATGCAGGAGACTGCCTGCAATGGGCTAGGAAGATCCTCTGGAGAAGGAAATGGCAACCCACTCCAGTATTCTTGCCTAGGAAATCCCATAGACAGATGGGATTTAGCCTGCCTATATACAGCCTGGCTGGCAGGCTTCAGTCCATGGGATCACAAGAGTTGGACATGACTTAGACATGACTTAATTTTCACTTGCAAAAGTATACAGAGTATAAAACAGTAAGAAATGGAGTAAGGATGTAAAAGGACACATTTCCCTTCTCTCATACCCTAGAAGCAGTCTAAAATTCTGCCATAATCAGGAAAACCATGAGGACTTGGTTATTCTAAATAAAGAATCTGACTTAATTCAAGGTCACATTTAGGATAGAAGATCTCAAGATAATGAAGAATTCCAGGGATTATAAGTGTGCTGGGTCCTGGGACAGGACCATGAGTTGTCCGTTTTCTATTCCTCACAGCTCCCTGAAATCTTACCTGCTTCATTTATTTATTGATTTTTTTTTTCATTTCTGTAATTAATAAGTTTCTACTGTGTGACAGGGTCTTTTCTATAAATAACCATCACTCTCCCTCTTAAAAGGTTCAATTCAAAGGTCTCTTTGTCTGTAACTTCTACCCAAACCCTCTAAAAGCACATTAAAATCAGTTGCTCCCTTCTCTGTATTTCCATATCCTTTTGTTTTTGACTCTGTTATCCATATCATTTATTACAGGGTGACAGAGTGAGTTGCTTATATGACTATTTCCTATATGAGTATATGAGATCCTGGAAGACTGAGCTATCAGTGTTCTCCACTGAAAATTCATGCTGTGCCCTATCATGAGAAAGGGATTTAGAGTAGTGTTGTACATAAGAGTACAGGGTCTAGAGTGAAATTGTCTGTGTGCCTGTGCTCAGCCACGTCTGACTCTTAGTGACCCCATGGACTGTAGCACACCAGGCTCCTCTCTCCATGGGATGTTTTAGGCAAGAATACTGGAGTAGTTTTCTATTTCTTCCTCCAGAGAATCTTCCCAACCCAGGGATAGAACCTTCATCTTTCTACATCTCTTGCACTGGCAGATGGGTTCTTTACTGCTAGAGCTACCTGGGAAGCCTCCAGAGAGAGATTACTAGCTTTCAATTCCAGCTCCACTTGACAAGAGACAACCTATCTAGCCTCTTTGTGTTTTTAGTTCCTCATCTGTAAAATGGGGATAAAAATAGTACTTGCCTTATAGGTAGTCATGAGGACTGAGTTAATAACCGAAAATAATTTAGTGCCTAGTATTGGTTCAAAAAGTGTTAGCCAGCATTATTACTGGAGAAGGCAATGGCACCCAACTCCAGTACTCTTGCCTGGAGAATCCCATGGATGGAGTCTGGTAGGCTGCAGTCCATGGGGTCGCGAAGAGTCAGACATGACTGAGCAACTTCACTTTCATGCACTGGAGAAGGAAATGGCAACCCACTCCAGTGTTCTTGCCTGGAGGATCCCAGGGACGGCGGAGCCTGGTGGGCTGCCATCTATGGGGTTGCACAGAGCTGGACAAGACTCAAGCGACTTAGCAGCAGCAGCAGCAGCAGCATTATTAAATTAGGATTAGGCCACAGTCACTTGGGATTAGCATTTCCTACATCCTATTTGGTACTTCAAACTGAGCATAACCAGATTTTTTAGAAGGAAGATTTTCAGGTTTCCCTTCTTTTTTTTTTCTTCCCACATTTCATTTCATTCTCTTCTGAGTTGAACTTCTTGTACAGAATGTCTCTGGGAAAGATTACTTATTAAAATAAGAAATAAGTTTACTTATGAAATGTCATTTGATAATTTAGCTGGCATGAAGTTACCATACCAATACACACAGGGTATAACAGATTGAACTCAAGAAATTTAAAATGACAGAAGAATAAATGCATTATCATAGGCAGCAGCAAAGACAACTATGACTCAATGGCAAACCATCCAAATTCGACTGTAGGTTTGACCATACCATTTTTTACTATCATCATAATTGAACTCTTGGACATCTTTGTTTATTTCTTATTATGGCAACATTACTAAAAAGAGTGCTTTTTGGGAAAGAAGGAGGAAGCAACATGTAGGCTATTAAAACAACAAAGGAATGGCAAACCAGTCTGATTAGCTTCATCAGGAAACAGTTTATATTCCACTAAAATTTGATGGTGATGCGTTTCTTAATGAATGCTTTATTTTTTACTTTTAAAATTTCTCTCTGAATTAACAAAATTTTGCTGGGAAAAGGTAGTGATTTCAAAGGCAAGTTGAGGCCTAAGCCACCAATGCTACTGTGGAAAGATATACCTTACATGTACCAATGGAAAAAAGAATGACTATTCTTTATAAAACTCATATACCTTCTCATGTAACCTCTAAAGAAAAAATAGCTTGGAATCACACTGTGATTTGCCTGTGGACAGGAATTCCAGGGTAGAAGACCACACTCAGGGTTCTAACTAGTGCACTTATTTGCTCTCTGGATCATCCAAGTACTGGACAAAGAGAATAAAATGCTTAAAAGTGTATTTACACTTTAAAATTCACAGTGAGGTGAAGTGAAGTCTCTCAGTCGTGTCCGACTCTTTGTGACCCCATGGACTGTAGCCTACAAAGCTCCTCTGTCCACGGAATTTTCCAGGCAAGAGTACTGGAGTGGGTTGCCATTTCCTTCTCCAGGGGATCTTCCCAACCCAGGGATCAAACCCAGGTCTCCCACATTGCAGGCAGACGCTTTACTGTCTGAGCCACAGAGAACTTTCCAAATATGATCTCCTTTATTGGTCATATTAGGAATTAGCTATCCCTCTCTTCCAGACAAGAAAATAAGTATCAGATAAGATAAGTGACTTATTTAAGTTCACAAATCTAATAAACTGCAGAAACAGAAATAGAACTTGAGGATTTTTGATGCCATGTCCTAGGGAGTCTCACCTATCCCTGAAGCTGCTTTAACTGATACTGAGGACTTTGATGCTTAGGTTCCCTGCTCTTCAAACTGAAGGGCAGAGTACAATTGATTCTCAGTAATAGCTAACAATTTATAATTGTTTTTCCTGAATTTTTATTTTACTTTGGCCGAGAATGTACACATCTTTTTATTGATTTATTTGTTCAACAAGCAATCATTAAGCTCTGGCCATGTACCCAGTACACGAGTCAGAATAAAAGTTACATCATAGAGTTAGCCAGGGAATAATGTCTATATGTTTAATCAATAAGGATTAGACATATCTAAAAAGCTTCTTCCCACCCCCCTTTTCCCATTGAAAATTGATAGTATAAGTCTTCTGTCAATGTTTGATAATCAATGCATTAATTATACATTTTGTGAATTTGAATCCAAATCCCAATGACCTGAAAAGTGATCAGTATATTTCTCTGATTTTTGCATGAGCTTGGAAACTCCAAGTGAACTTCAATATTCATTAAAGTAAAATATGATTAATAGGATTAACATTGGCTAAACAAAAATAAAGACGATCATCATAAATATTATTCACTTTCACCATAAATATTATTTACTTCCATTTCAAGATGAGAAAGATGCAGCGTAGAACTGTTCAAGTTTACACAGAAAGCAAGTTGTAGAACCAGGACTTGAACTAAGATCTTTACATTAAACTAAATTTAATAGTTAAGATTAAATGGTCATTTTTTTCCCCTTTGATGTATCCAGAGAATTGAAAGAGAAATGGAATTAAGAATAGCTCTGTATGAAATATGAGCAGTTTATTGAGGAAAATAATCAGACTTTTTTTTTAATTCAGAGATATCCAGAGCCAAAATCATTTTTAAGCCTACACAAATCGAATATACATTAATCTGCAAAATCTAGGCCATGGCCATTTTGTCAAAATTAAATGCATAAATCTTTTTCCTGAAGAGCTTGAGTAATTTTATATGTACCATTTCTCATCTTTAAAGATTCTTAATTAGTAAAACTATTGTATGAGTATTTTTTTTTCAGAGTATCCCAAGGAGGGCAATGTGTATTTTCTAATTTACCTGAGTATTTTAGTATTAATGTTAGACCGTTTTGGTATGGGAGATTCATTTTTTTCATTTCAACATATAATGCACATAAAATTTTTTGAGATGTTAAATTCTTTATTCAAACTAAGCCCCCAAATTTGTGTGTATTTTGCATATAGGACACTTCTCAAATTAGAGCAACCACATTTCAAGAGCTCGACAGACAGATGTGGCTAGTGGCAACTATATTAGACAGTATAAGTCCAGGGGAAAAGATAAATAGTAAGCAAGAGACAAGAACAGCACAAACGCTACGACAAGCTAATGCAGTGCTATGGGAGCAAAAAGGAGAGAATCTCAACTAATTTGTGTAGGACTGGAAAAAAATTCCTAAAGGAAGTGACATTTCAACTAAGCTCAAAAGGAAGAGCTGACATTAGCCACAGGAAAGGGTAGGTGTAGGGAACTTTAGTGGAGGGAACAACTGTATATGTGTTATTTACATGAAAATTCCTGGCTACGAGTTTTAAATAGTGTGTATAATCAGTGAAGTCCTTCAGGTTGTTTTTGGAATTATCTTACAAATTACTGACTTGGTAATTTACAAAGTAATTCATGGTAGTTGTAAGTGTTCTGCCCAACTGAAAGCCCCAAATCTGTCTTCTGGAACTCCCATGATTGGGAAAATACTCAAACTGTAGTTATTTGTACTACCAATGGCACTAGGCTTCAGGTTTTATAAATACAGCTTAATCACTTGAATTATTATATAATTCCCTAAGTATATTGTGATTAGAAGAGTGGTGGTCTTTCTTGTTGTGATAGATTATTAGTTTTTTGAAAGCAAAGGAAGCAATTTAAATGTTCATCCATATATGGGTTTTACTATGTGTCAGGAACACTGGCATATTTCCCAAAGTGCTTGATAATATTGAACATATTTAGCATGAATTTATGAAGAACCAGAAAAGACATTCAAATATAATCCTGCACATTATAGCCTGATAAAATACAGGTTTGTTAAATAAAGATATTGCTTAGGAACTGTACTAGGTTGAACAGTGTCCCCCAGAGTTCATGTCCACCAGAACCCTGTGAATGTGACTTTATTTGGAAATAAGAATTTTGCAGAGACAATCAAGATAAGATGAGTGTGTACTGGATTAGGGTAGGCCCTGTATCAAACATGACTGATGTCCTTATAATAAAGGAAAGTTGGACACAAAGACAGATGCACAAGAACACCATGTGATGATGGTGTGGCCTGTAGATTTAGTGATGCATCTACAAGCCAAGGATCACCAAGGACTGTTGGCAACTCCCAGAAACTAGGAAGAGTCAAGGAAACATTCTTCCCCAGAGCTCTGCTGATACTTTGGTTTTGGACTTCTGCCTTCCAGGACTGTGAAAGAATAACTTTGTTGTTTTAAGCCATGTAGTGTGTGGTGCTTTGTTATAGCAGCACTATGAAACTAATACGGGAAACTTCTTGGGCTCTCCATTGCTTCCTGTATTTCCTTTATGAAGCAGCTCTCTTAAGGGACTTCTGTTTAAAGGACTTCACAGATTAATCCCTTTCTCTACTAAACAAATTGCATTCTACTCTCCAGTGTTCCATATAGTCCTGCTCCCACCAAAAGAACCATAGAACTGTTTGCTTACAGCCCAGGACACTTACTATTGTTAATACATAATTTAATGAAATATCACATGAATGGGTAAAATACGAATACAAAAGGAAACACAGCTGCTGTTTCTATGGATACTAAGTTGGAGACTTTGGAAACTTTTCTCTTATAAAGGTAAGTCATGTACAAATGCAATCAAATTAGATGTGGGTGAGGTAATTATTAAGACAAAAATAATGAAAATCAAGAAAATGTGCTCATTCAGATTGCTTTGGTAGTCTCTTTAAATTCTTATTTAATTTTAATAAAAGCAAAATTAGAGCTTATAGAATATATGCCACAGGTGTGGTTATGTAAGGTATGGTTTATGTAACACACACACACACACACACACACACACATATATATGTTCTATAATTCTCCACTTGAATCAACTTTTTCTATGAGCCACACAATCATAACTTAAAATTACAATAAATAAGAGTGTTACAACTATAAGTACAAGTTTCTAATACCATGTTTTTATTCTATCACTTATTAGCCTGTTAGTTTCATGAAATAGAAGCTTTCTGATTTGCTTCTCATTCTACTTTTAGTATTTAGTAAAATGCCTGGAATATAGCAGCCTCTCCCAAAATATTTTTTGAATAAATAAGCACAAAATGGAAAACAATTTTTTCTGTTTTTCCCTTCTCCAAAGAATTATATCATCATCAGTAAAGTTGTATTATATGGGCTGATTTGAGCCATAAAAATGGATTATAAAGCACTCAAGTTTTCAATGGCATTTACCTAACATGGGGATTTACCTACACATACATGAAAATTCTCATGTTTATATCATTTGTCTTGGCCAAAATAAGCTTTTCACAACACGATTTTTCTGAAAACACTTAAATTGTTCCTATTCTACAACTTCATATAATTTCTATTGAATACCATACTGTTATTTTCCCAAATTCATAGATTAGAGTTCTGAGACAGAAAAGCTAGCTTAATTTCTTAAAGGCAGATTCTCAATGATGCCTCAAATACATGACTTTTCAAATTCTAGATCTGATGTTGTCACTGATTAAGTTGTACCACTGAGGATACTGCTCACCATCCCTTGACTTGGTTTCTTCAATTATCAGATAAGGTTCTTTGACTGGATGATCTCTAGGATGCCCTCTAACCCTGAGTCCTCGTTTTTCAGCACCGAAAGTTTTGGATTTTCTTATTAATAAAAAATAATGTGACTTCTCACTGCTCTTCTTTCCAAAATGGAAGACAGAGAACACAGCTAGTCAATGACAGAAAGGATAAGGTGGAGATAGATGTGTTAGTGCGTATGGAGTAGGAAGAAGGGAAGGGACAGAAGACAGGGTGAATTGATGTCAATCTGCTGGTATAAATGCTTTGGGGGAGAAAATCATGGAATATTTTATGCTCACATAACTGTAAGAATTTACCCTTACTTGTTACAGGAATTTCAATAGTAAGAGGAAAGGGCCTTGAGGTATATAGCAAAAAATTAAAGACTTGGTCCACTCTTCATATTTTATGATTAGTAGCTAAGTAGAACATAGTCTTATTAACTTATGTTATAGAGCAATGGCTACAGGATCTCTAAATCTTGATCTTAGTGAATTTATATTGTTTTATTCCTTAAACTATGAATAATATTAAGATAGAGGCAACTAAAACTAGGTTCTTTTTACAAGCTACATAAGTATTCCCTTTTTTCCTTCTTTGGCTACTTAAAGTAACTTACTAAGAACTTTTGAAAAAAATCTTATTACCTTTGGTAAATGAAAATGATGTAGGATTTCAGATGGTCTAACAAGATGAAGAATTTACCACTGGAATTCTGTTAAATAACTGCAGGAGTTGTATTTTTGTCTTAGAAAACTTTCATCATGGAACACAGCTGTGAAACAACTTTGGCTTCAAACAGAAAGGCTATAATAAAGCACCTCCTAGCTAGACTTAAGTTCAAGAGGTTTATAGTGGCGAAGAGCAGAAAAGATGAAATGTTTCAATAAGCCCCTCAGGCTGATTTAGTTAGCATTCACAAAGTAGAATAACCTATACATCACATACTCTTTGTTAGCTGGTTGTTTAGAATAGATGGATGAGTCACTGGATTTTATTTTAGCAGTTGGGCAATGCAATTCTCCTTTTGCCCAAAATATTAAAATGCAGAAATGTGAAACTAAGAGAGGTAATGTCAGATCTTATACAGGATGCTTATCAACTACTGTGATGGATCGAGAAATTCTTCCGCTCCTGTCATTCCACATTTCACCTTGGTAGGCACAAATGATAAATCACCTCATGCAAAAAACAAAAAATTCTATTATTAAACTAATCAGCAAACTACAGTATATTTTAAAAAATTGTTTGTGGGAGAGAGGTGTTGGAGGGGAGAGGCTTGCAAAACCAAAAAAAGCTGGCATAAGAGAAGGATAGGCAAGATTCTACCCTGCATGATATCAAGTACAGATAAATCCCTCTGGGACTTCAGGGGATTTATACATACACACACATATACGCATATATGTATATATATTTTTTCTTCTCTCAGACACTGTTTAGAATTAATGAGGGTACCTGCAACAATGCTGGCAAGCTGCTGGGTTCTGGTGATGGGGTAGAGGCCGCGTGCTTGAATGATTGCTGAAGCGATTTTCTTGGCGTGCTTCTCCTCTCCGTATGCTCTCAGGATGGACGCAAGTGCCTGTTGATCTAACGCGTTCACAACATCCGCTGCAGTGGGCATATCAGGGTACCTAGGCACAAGAAGGGTCAGTTAGTACACTGATGTCAGTTGTCATTGATAAGAGGTAAAACTTCACGGAACTGAGATCAAGTCAGGCATACACACATAGTCTAAGAGGGCTTCTGAAGCGTTTAAAGTCACAGACTGAAATCTTACACAAATGAAACAGATTTTTCATTTAAAATACCCATAATGATGGAAGTGGGACTGTGTGGGACATTCAATAAGGTCCAGGGCAGCAGAAAGTTAAAATACTTTATTAGCCTCTGGTTCAGAAAGAAGTTATTATTTCTTATGGAGATTTCTCCTAAACTAAAATAATGGAAAATATTTTAGATTTAGTTTGTTCAAATTTAAATTACTGCTTGAATTTTTTATTTCAGTACAGAAGCTAAAAGGCTTACTGATATTAAATGAGTCTATATCTCAGGAACTTAACTAAATGTAAGGATGTAAAGTAACCTACTACTTATAAGAGGGTACAAATTAAATTCAGAAAGTCTAAATAAGAAGATGCTGCTGGTCAGTTTCCCTCACAAAAACTAGAATGACCTTAACAGTAATACCATATATTACTTCAAAATGTTAACAATAGTGGCGTACACACTCATGACAAAAGTCACCATGGGGTAAAACCTGATAGTTAAACAACACTAAACAGGCCTATATGGCAATTTCAGGTGGAGGAGATGAAGCAATTTGACCTCTGGTCAAATAGAATAAATTATAGTCACAAGAAATAATATTCACTTTGTCAGGTCATTCCAATATACTTTACTTTAGGGAAATGGGTCAAGGAATGATAAGTGTGAGCTGAGATCTTAATTATTAGAAAGACAGCTTTCTAATTATTAGAAAGAACTGTACTATTACGCAGCTAATAGTACAGTTCTTGCTCCTGTAGTTACTGTGTTAGATTGACTGTTGGTACCATACTGTAATGACTTTAAGTAATGAAGATATGGTAGCTTTAAGACCTGACTGTCAATCAGAATGGGGTTGTCAACAAACACCTGAATCCATAAATATAACACTGCAACAAACCAAAACACCAAAACAACACTAAGCCTTTCTAACACGTCTAGTGCCTCCAGAAAAAAACTTGACTGTTATCCTTGGCTTGTCCCCTACATTGCCATGACCGCCATCTCTTTCCTTCTCTGTGCGTGCATGTGCGTAACCTTATTTTCCAGATCCTATTATTCATTTTTTATGGCTGCCATGGTACCCCCAGATCAATGAACATCCTATAAGGTGGCCTATTTCCATCCAACATGCATTGCTCCTTCAATAATGGCTTTAAGGATACAGGTTTAATCTGTAGAGTCAGATCAACCTTGATTAGAATCACAACTGTGCTACTCATACTATGTATTTGTACCTATTGGAGCCTCAATTCAAACCTGTAAAACGAAAGTAACAATACTTATCCCACAGAATTGTTCAGAGAACTAAGGGTTCATGCACTTATAAAACAGACAGCATAGTGCCTGGCACAGAGAATCTCAATGAATGTCACTGTCCTTTCAGTTCAGTTCAGTCACTCAGTCATGTCCAACTCTTTGCAACCCCATGAATCGCAGCACGCCAGGCCTCCCTGTCCATCACCAACTCCCGGAGATTACTCAAACTCATGTCCATCGAGTCGGTGATGTCATTCAGCCATCTCATCCTGTCGTCCCCTTCTCTTCCTGCCCTCAATCCCTCCCAGCATCAGAGTCTTTTCCAATGAGTCAACTCTTCGCATGAGGTGGCCAAAGTACTGGAGTTTCAGCTTTAGCATCAGTCTTTCCAAAGAACACCTAGGATTGATCTCCTTTAGGATGGACTGGTTGGATCTCCTTGCAGTCCAAGGGACTCTCAAGAGTCTTCTCCAACACCACAGTTCAAAACCATCAATTCTTCAGCTCTCAGCTTTCTTCACAGTCCAACTCTCACATCCATACGTGACCACAGGAAAAACCATAGCCTTGATTAGACAGACTTTGTTGGCCAAGTAATGTCTCTGCTTTTGAATATGCTGGTTGGTCATAACTTTCCTTTCAAGGAGTAAGTGTCTTTTAATTTCATGGCTGCAATCACCATCTGCAGTGATTTTGGATCCCCCCAAAATAAAGTCTGACACTGTTTCCACTGCTTCCCAATCTATTTCCCATGAAATGATGGGACCAGATGTCATGATCTTCGTTTTCTGAATGTTGAGCTTTAAGCCAACTTTTTCACTCTCCACTTTCACTTTCATCAAGAGGCTTTTTAGTTCCTCTTCACTTTCTGCCATAAGGGTGGTATCATCTGCATATCTGAGGTTATTGATATTTCTCCCGGCAATCTTGATGCCAGCTTGTGCTTCTTCCAGCCCAGCATTTCTCATGATGTACTATGCATAGAAGTTAAATAAGCAGGGTGACAATATACAGCTGTGACATACTCCTTTTCCTATTTGGAACCAGTCTGCTGTTCCATGTCCAGTTCTAACATTGTTTCCTGACCTGCATATAGGTTTTTCAAGAGGCAGGTTAGGTAGTCTGGTATTCCCATCTCTTTCAGAATTTTCCACAGTTTATTGTGATCCACACAGTCAAAGGCTTTGGCATAGTCAATAAAGCAGAAATAGATGTTTTTATGGAACTCTTTTGCTTTTTCCATGATCCAGCGGATATTGGCAATTTGATCTCTGGTTCTTCTACCTTTTCTAAAACCAGCTTGAACATCTGGAAGTTCACGGTTCATGTATTGCTGAAGCCTGGCTTGGAGAATTCTGAGCATTACTTTACTAGCGTGTGAGATGAGTGCAATTGTGCGGTAGTTTGAGCATTCTTTGGCATTGCCTTTCTTTGGGATTGGAATGAAAACTGACCTTTTCCAGTCCTGTGGCCACTGCTGACTTTTGCAAATTTGCTGGCATATTGAGTGCAGCACTGTCTTTTAGAGATTTTCTATTGCTAGATTTTCCAAATGTCATTCTTGGCCCAACCAAAAAATTCCTGTTAGATTTTTACCTAGCTGTTAATTCAACGGCCCAAACCACCAAGCATCAGAATGAATCTTCTTAGCGATGATAAATTTAGACTCACAGGGTATATCCAGTTCTACCATAGAATATATGTCCAATTCTACTAGGAGAACCCTACGATTAGTATGGATGTACCTAGCAGTTTTTTTTTTTTTTTCTTTAACCTTCTATTTTTGAATAAGAAAATTAAAAGAGCATTTTACTCAAATGTAGTTCAGTGATTTTATTTTACTGTCATGATAACACTGAATAGTGGTGTAGAAGTTTCCAGAGGGCAAATGCTGCAAAAGGGAGAATATTCTGGAAAACTGACAGGCTGCTAGGAGGTTTCAGATGTTGTTGTTGTGTTGTGTAGTTGCTCTGTCCAACTCTTTTGAAACCCCGTGGACTGTAGCCCCCCAGGCTCCTCTGTCCATGGAATTTCCTAGCAAGAATAGTGGAGTGGGTTGCCATTTCCTCCAGGGGATCTTGCCAACCCAAGGATCAAAGTGAAAGATTGTTGCTATGAGCTGTGAGTGATGCCGGGATTCTTGGCCTCTAGAGGAGAGGAATTCGATCAGGGGCCAGTGAAGAGGCTTGATCGTTCAGAGCTTTTGTGTAATAAAATTTTATTAAAGTATAAAAGACACAGAATAAGCTTCTGACATACACATCAGAAGGGGGCAGAAACAGTGCCCCCTTCACAGTTTATAGCAAGAAGTGATAATACCTATTCAGTTCAGTTCAGTCACTCAGTAGTGTCCAACTCTTTGCAACCCCATGAATCGCAGCACGCCAGGCCTCCCTGTCCATCACCAACTCCTGGAGTTCACTCAAACTCATGTCCATCGAGTCGGTGATGCCAACCAGCCATCTCATCCTCTGGTGTCCTCTTCTCCTCCTGCCCCCAATCCCTCCCAGCATCAGGGTCTTTTCCAATGAGTCAACTCTTCGCATGAGGTGGCCCAAGTATTGGAGTTGAACTTCAGCATCAGTCCTTCCAATGAACAGCCAGGACTGATCTCCTTTAGGATGGACTGGTTGGATCTCCCTGCAGTCTAAGGGACTATCAAGAGTCTTCTCCAACACCACAGATATCAGCAAGCTGCTAACTAGAGAAAGGAAATACCTCAAAACTGAGAGTGGCACCAGGCCCCTCACCCACCACATGCATTTTGAGATCGCACTGGCACAAGGTGAGTCATCCTGGGTCACAAAACAATTGACATGAATCTTGAAAAAAGGCAGATTTCCAAGCAAATACATAGTTCATTACATAGCTTAAGAAAAATATTTCCATAAGAAAAATGCATTGGTTACTTCAAGGTTTGAGAAAAGTTAAGTTCAGGTGGAACCAGGTAATGGCAACACAGAAGTTTAAAAGAAACCTTTTAATTTTGTATAGAGAAGGGGGAAAAATGTCTGACACTTGTAGTTTGTTTCCTCCTGCTGCTTAAGAGAGAAAGAAAGAAAACGTGCAGTCTATGACACTTGCAGTCTATTTCCTCCACTTGGGGACCCCTAGCCATCCTGCCTTTAAGCCTCTCAAAACCTGCGTCTTCTGCATTGCAGGTGGATCCTTTACTGTTGAGAATAGGCATTCAAATAGTAGAGAAGCTAAGATACAAAATCTTTCCCTCCAAATTGAAAGTTATGAGATCTTGTCATTCCTCCAGAGATCACCCACTTACAAATTACTACACTCAGGAGAGAAAAAAAATATTAATGTAAGTAGCAATCTATTCATTACCTTCTAGTGAAGAATGCAACTGACAGCAGAGCTAGACCCACAAGTCCTTGTAGCTCAGAACTTCTTTCTTCTACATAAGAACTTATTATAATCTGAAAGCTATTGCTGAATTTGGGATAGTATAGAATAAACTATGCTATAACATTCCAGTGTTAAATAGCAACAGGTTAGGAAAGCCTCTTGTATCCATCTTTAGCACAGGGAAATATCAGCTTTGCTTTCAGGATTTGTCTGGCCAGATTTATTGGCTTGGACTCCCTCTTCCCATAATACCACTTAGATTAGCATTAAACATATTTTCATCTCTAACTTTCCTTTTTCTATGAAGTCATGTGAACCAATTTCTCCTTTCTGAATGCTATGTAATTCCTTCAGATCTGTTAACATATCTTATTAGTCTATGCTATCTACCTGGAAGCCATCCTGCTTTTCAATATATATTTGCTCAATACTATTCTTATCTATTACATATTGACTTAGAGTTTAATTCTCAAGGGCTTATTTTCATGTTCTTAGGGGAGAACCTCAGAAACTCTCGATTCACAGACTATAGTTGGATGATGATTTTACATTAACAATATGGAGATTTACTACTACTAACTCAAAGCGTTGTTCATTGTATTTTACAAGGCATTCTTAGCAAGACACAAGAACAGCAGAAATTTGCTTGACATTTTATTACCTCTGCCCAACAAACTCAATCTCCAAACATGAGAAGATAGTTGACCTTTACTATTAGTCACCGGCCTTTAAAGGATTTTTATTATTTTCTTTTATGATCACATTCTTCATTCCATGAACGCCAATTTGTGCAAAAGAAGGTATAAGGTGCAGAACAAAAGGGTTCCAACAAGTATGGGTCACACTCTAAGTTAGCAGGTCATAGCAAAACATGGGCAACAGTCTACGTGTGAATAATTTCCAGGAGATGAAGAAGTCTGTGGGGGGAAAAGTCAAGGTCAACTCAATATTACATTGTTGACTTAAATTGGACATTAAACTTCTCATATATAGGTCCTTCTGACAGACTGGAAGAAATGTTGAAAAATCTATGTTTCAGTACGAATGTTTGTGCAGGTCTAGGACTGCAGATTAGTAATTCAATAGTTTACAAATTTAGATATGAGAAAGTCTAATGTTCTTTTTAGAAAGTAAGCTTCCCAAATATATGGACCATGACACATAATTTGGTGGTGGGTTTGCATAAAATGAGAAAAAAAAAAAAAAGTTTAAGCCTTGTTTTGTAGATGCAGGCTATTCAGTTCCTGGGCCAGAGTTGGGCAGAGAGACAAGTGCTAATCTAAGCTTTTATAATTATTTAGATTTAAAAGAAGTTATCCTATACTTTCCTAGAATGTGACCCTCTTTGTGGTTATTTAGTATATATTACCTATTTAAATGACGGAAAACAAATGTAATTCCAAGGTGGTGAGGAATGAAGAAGAAATCAAAAGCTGTCTTACACACAGCACTATGTCTGATTCAGTACCATAAATTTTAGATTCTCTGGAGAAGGTTGAATCTTTGTGACCATACAAGAAACAGGACAAAACACACAATCGCTGACCTCTGGAATCTTGCCTTTATGCAGTATTCAAAAGAATATGGATTAAGTAAAGTCCCTTTTACTTTTCACAAAAGGCATAGTTGGGTCTGCACCAAAATGCAACCATTGTTTCTATACCAGATTTATCAATATTAGAAGCCTAAAAGATCATATTGTATCTGTAAAAAAGAAAATCAATACAAAAGTTATCCTCTTCACTATTTTGTGTAAAGACAGCAATGATTTTTCTTTTAGAATCCCAAATCTAGTGAAAGACTAAAGTCTATAATGAGTAGCAAACAAAACTGATTTATTATGTATGGATGGTGTTAGGTGTGGGCGTGTAATGGGAATTCTACAGTCTTAAAAGGAAATTAAATTCAGAATGTTTTTTGAGAAATTGATTTTTTGCCGTGAGGAGAAAAATGCTTTATCAATACTCACCTGTCACCATCCATTCTCATGTCCAAGGGGCCATCCTTCCGAAGGGAAAAACCTCTTTCAGGGGTATCAAGTTGCATGGAGGAACACCCAAGATCCAAAAGAACTCCATCCAAAGTCCCTGGCTGTACTCCAGCTTTCATTAGTAAGGCTTCTGCCTGGCTGAACTGGCCTAGGATAGCTCGGATCTGTTTACTGGGAATAAGACCAGGAGATGGAAAAAAACACTTCTGTTATATTAAAGTCTTTCTTAAGGCCCAGGGTCAATGAAAGGGTGCACACTCTATAATTAGCTTATTAAACCAATATATATTTACTAACTGCCAGTCACATGCTTTGCACTATATAAAGACTTTTGGATAAGGAAAGTGTATCTTTGGTTTCAACATCAGAGGTGGGTTAACATAATTTTATTCCTGCTAATGAACACAATTTATTTATACCTGTGTGAAGGTATAGAAGTTCATGAATTAGAAAAATTCCCTTGTCAGACCAGTCCTTTTATTTTTTTCTTAAAAAAAAAAAGGTTCTTAAATCTATGGGCTGGGAAACATATGCCATTCCATCAAAGGAACAAACCCTTGTGCAGTGTTTGTGGGAGTGGAAACTGGTCCAGGGACTATGGAAAGCAGTATGGAAGTTCCTCAAAAGATTAGAAATAGAACTACCATATTATCTAGCAATTCCATTTCTGGGAATATATCCAAAAGAAATAAAAACACTATGTTGGACTGATATCAGCACACCCTCATATTCATCACAGTATTATTTACAATAGTCAAGACATTAAAACAACCTAAGTGTCCATCAAAGGGAGAATGGATAGAAAACTTGAGATGCATATGTATTTATATATCTACATATATATATGTATACATATATTATTATTCAGTCATAAAAAAGAAAATCTTGCCATTTGTGACATGATGGATTGCAGCATTATGCAAAGTCAGAGAAAGACAAACACTCTATGATCTCATTTATATGTGAAATCTTGAGAGAGAGAGGGAGGGAGGGAGTGAAGGGGAACTACGCTCATAAAAAACAAAGAGAGCAGACTTGTGGTTTCCAGAGATGGTGGGTGAGGAAACGGGAACTGAATGAAGGTGGTCAAAAGGTACAAACTTATGGATAAATCAGTACTAGGGATGTAATGGACAACATGATGATGACAGTTAATACTTATTTATGTGTAGTATTTATGAAAGTTGTGTTTATGTGTATTTCTCTTGTATTTATATGAGATGATGGGTGTTAACAATGTGGAAATCATTTCATAATATATGGAAATCAAATCATTGTGCTGGACACTCTAAACTTGTAAAGTGTTAAATGTCACTATATATGGTGTTATGTATCACTGTATAATTACTATCTCAATAAAGCTGGAAAAAATAAATTTATCCTAGTAAATAAATTTAAATATAGTATGTAATAAAACAGAAAAAGACAGGTCAAACATCTTCAAGACAACCATTTTAACTTTCTCCATATTCTTCACATAATTCAGGATAGAGGAGCTATGCAGCTGCACACTTGAATGAAACTATGGCTAAAATAAAATGCCTTCTTGAAGAAATAATGTTTTAGCTCTCAGCAGGGATTCTGAAGTGAGTGAAACATTCAGAATCAACAGACAGGCAAGGAGCTGGGATCACCTTACAACTATGTTGATTCTCCTTCCTACACAAAGTGAGATGCTGCCTTCAGGGTTCTTTAGAAACCCAAGGGCAACTGGCACACATTTTGGAAGGGGAAAGAGAAGGGGAAAAAAACGGTCAACACTGCCAAGACCTCATTCTTCCATCTACAGGTGTGTGGAGTAAGTGTGGAGTTCAACAGTGTTGGGAATTCATATTTATTAGATTTACTTATATGTGATGTTGTTTAAGGAGAATTTCACAGCTCATTGGCAATTTTTTTCTCAAATTTCAATGGAGAAAATGATTTTCAGATTCACTCACCAAATATTCATTGAGTATCTGCTATGTGTCAGGCATTATGCTATTCTGAGGTAAACAAAGATTAATAAAGCATGGCTTTCTGAGCTTTGAGTTGACAGGAAGAGATGTATAAATAATTTGCAAAACAACCCAATGGGTACTAGAGAAGAGAGACAAACAGACTGCTAGGTCTGTATTTGGAAAATATAAAAGCAATGCTAATGCTAGCATCGAAAACAGAACTAGTAGAATCTTGGGATTGGATGCCAACTCACAAATCACTTATTCCAATTATTTAACTGATGTTTCAATCTTTTCCCTTTCCACCATCACTGCTGGGGGGCAGAGGAGGGAGGAGACTCTTTTAATCATTTTTCATTCATCCCATTGGTGAGGAAGGGATTTCCATTCTAAGATTATGAAAATGGTCAAGCGAACACTCGGCACTCAACAGTGGACAGATGAGATTGACAGCTTATTAATCACATCCATTCACAGCTCAGGGGAGGACACCAAATGCCATGCAAGGCTACACAGGTGCTGCATTCTGGAACAGAGTGGACTGACAGAGGCTTTGGGAGGCAGATTTTATAGTATCAAGAGAGTGGGGTGGCACATGCCCACAGATGAATGTGTTGGCTTGTGTGAATAATCCCATGTGCTGGAAGGGAACTGAAACCTGCTAATCAGGGATAAGCAGGTATTATGCCTGATCCCTTTGATAAGGAGTGTTGTTTGGTTAGGAGCCTTCTTAGTGGAAGCACAGTGTGGTAGAGAACTTGCGGTTAGGCTATTCAGAGTTCTTCCAGTTTGCCCCAGATGTCAAGAATACATCTGGGTGTATTCTTGGCTTAAACTTGATGGCTTACATCACGGTCACTTAGCCTGTGTTGGAACATTCCCAGTAATAAAAAGTCACTACTGTTTTTTGTTTTGTTTTGGTCAGTTGTTTTTTAGTTAAGTTGATGGCTCCTGCCTCACTATAACTTTTGTCCCAGGTAGCATCCCATGGAAAACAATTAAAAACCATGGCAGCCTCTTACACATCTATTGTTAGCTACTGTAGTGATATTTGTTGGCTACCTCTTAGTTGCCAGTCTCTCTGTTACAGAAAATGAAAGTGTGAGCCTCTCAATCATGTTCAACTCTTTGCAACCACATGGACTGTAGCCCTCCAGATTCCTGTCCATGGAATTCTCCAGACAAGAATCCCGGAGTGGTTTGCCATTCTCTTCTTCAAGGAATCTTCCCAACCCAGGGATCGAACCTGGGTCTCCTGCACTGCAGGCAGATAGATGCTTACCATCTGAGCCACTAGGGAAGACTCTCTGTTCCAACAGGAACTCAAAATTTTTTTTGAGGTCCCGTGTATTTTGGGAGAGACTGATCATATTGATGCTGGTTTACATGTCAACTTATCTTGGCAAAAGTACCTGATTATTTAATAAAATACTGATTGATGTATCGCTGTGAAGGTTTCTTTAGATATGGCTACCATTAAAATCAGTTCTATCTAAGTAAAGAATGGGCTTCCTTGGTGGCTCAGTGGTAAAGAATATGCCTGCAATGCAGGAGAAGCAGATGTGGGTTCAATCCCTGGGTCTGAAAGATCCCCTGGAGGAGGACATGGCAACCCACTCCAATATTCTTACCTGGGAAATCCCATGGACAGAATAAAGGATATTACTTTCTGTAATGTAAGTACGCATCATCCAATCAGATGAAAATCCTTGAGAGCAAAATATGAGGTTTCCAGAGGAAAAAGAAATTTAGTCGCAAGACTATAGTATTATCTCCCATCAGAGTTTCTAGTCTGTTGGCCTACCCTACCATTTCCCCATAATGCCAGTCAATTCCTTGAGACATTTGTGTGTGTGTGTGTGTGTGTGTGTGTGTGTATCTCCAACTGGTTTCTTTCTCCTAATAAGCTACTTGGCACACGTGACTGTATGGCCCCTATAATTTGTTCTAAGATTGGCATGTGTCACAGCTCTGGCCAGTAAGGTACAAGAGATATTTCCCAGGGATTTGAGGGAAGAAAATTCTTTTCTTCCAATGAGCTATGGGAAGAAAAATGTTTTTTTTCAGACTCTCACTTGATATGAAAAAGCACATAGCCCTGATCACTGACAGCAGATATCTTGACTCAAGATATAGCAAGGGTGGAAGCCAATTTGGCCAAAACTCTACAAAGCAGAGAGAAAGATTAAACAGGCCGTTAGACTGACCTCACCTAAAATCCAACTTGTCTCTGAACTTTCAAGTTAGCCCATAAATTACTTTTGTTATTTAAAACCAGTTTGATTTTTCTTTTACTTGCAATGGAAAACATCATAACCATCACAGCTATCACGCTCCTCTGGTGTTCATTTCTCCACATCACACACCTCGTGTCTTCTGCTATTTTCCATACAAAAAGTCTTTTACCATATAGCTACTCTTTTCTAAATGTGTCCCAGTTGACCATGTGCCTCAATCTGAACTCCATAATGATCAGCACGAAATAAATTCTTGCCTCTTTGTTCTAGTTATGATATTAACACAGCTCAAAATCAAAATGATTTTAGAATTTGTTTCACACTGTTGACTTATACTATCTAAAACTGTTGTACGTGACTACTAAGTCCGTTTCCTCCATATTGTACTGTGTGGTTTTGTTTTGTTAATTATTGTAGATCCAGTACAATTTCTAACCTACATATTTTCTACAACCTTTAGGATCAAGTTATTATCCTGAACTACAGGCATCTTCTTTACACTGCAGCAAAAGCCTCAAACAAATCACTACTGCAAGTCTTAATTCCTTAGGCATTAGAGCCCTGCTGTTTGGTCACTCAGTCGTGTCTGACTCTGCAACCCCATGGACTGCAGCACATCAGGCTCCCCTGTCCTTCACCATGTCCCAGAGCTTGCTCAAACTCATGTCCATTGAGTCAGTGATGCCATCCAACTATCTTATCCTCTGTCCTCTTCTTTTCCTCCTGCCTTCAAACTTTCCCAGCATCGGGGTCTTTTCAAATGAGTCAGTTCTTTGCATCAGGTGGCCAAACTATTGGAGCTTCAGCTTCAGGATCAGTTCTTCCAATGAATATTCAGGATTGATTTCCTTTAGGATTGACTGGTTTGATCTCCTTGCAGTCCAAGGGACTCAAGAGTTCTCCAACACCACAGTTCAAAAGCATCAATTTTTCAGTGCTCAGCCTTCTTTATGGTCCAACTCTCACATCTAAACACGACTATTGGAAAAACCATAGCTTTGACTATACGGACTTTTGTTGGCAAAGTAGACTAAAGTATAGCCCTAGCCTACTTAAAGCTAATATATATATATATATATTTTTTTTAATAACATCTTATAGGAGATGTTTGCGTTCTTGGATGCCCTTAAACATAAGTGTTCAGCACTAACATTCTGATAATTTTAGGCTTGACAAAGAGTAAGTAAGAAAAATGTAATTCTCACCATAATCATATACAAGTATAAAAATATCATGTGGGGAGATAATATACCATGAGGCAACACCACAAAGGAAATCATGTGTTTAAGACAGAGTTTTCTGATGCTCAATCAATTATGTTTCTAGAATTGGATTATTCTGAGTGAAGAAATCATCTATAAGTTTACCAACCAACTGTTGAAAACTTAATCTTAACTGCAGACCCTGGGGCATTATTTCACATACGCAACAATATTGAGGTTAATTTTCCTGGATAAACAATTCCATGCTCACTTTTTTCTTTCCTTTCTCCCTCCACTGCCTCCCACCCCTGCCCCCCGGCCCCTGCCCAGGTCCTCGCTCTTCCTTCCCTTCCTCCTTCTTCTTCTATTCAAATTTTGGGGTTTTAGTATTTCTGCATATGTATTTTACAAGTGTTATATTACAAGTAACAAAAATATGTGAACTGGCCAGAAAGGATCACAATATTCACAAAAGCAGAGCGAAACCAGTATATTTAGCCATAACTACAAACACAGAATTTGTTTAAATCATTGTCATCATTTGTCATTACCTTAGGATCCCTAGGATGTAAATTCAGTGTTAACTATAACTCAAAGCACATGTTACATGAGAATGATTCTACAATCCAACCCCAAGAAAATAAAGGCACTAATAGTGTGTCAATAATACCCTGGTTGCTGGAAGCCATTTTTGAGGCTTTGACTATGATAAATATTGGCAATCTTGACTCTGGCAAGTCATCTGTACTTAGATTACAACTCTGGTCTGTCTGATTATAAAGGACTCTAGTACACACTGAGGCTGGTGATTTAAGAGTAGCTACTACACATTCTGTATTTGATTTAGAACTGAACATGGAACTTCATCATTCCTCTAATTGCATAGTCTAATGATAGGAGTTAAGGATAGATCTGTTGTGTTGTTGCTTAGTAGCTAAGTTGTGCCCAACTCTTTTGTGACCCCACAGACTACAGTCTGCCAGGCTTCTCTGTCCACGGGATTTCCCAGGCAAGAATAATGGAGTGGGTTGTCATTTCCATCTCCAGGGGATCTTCCCGACAACTTGCATCTCCTGTTATCAGGCAGATTCTTTACCACTGAGCTATCTGGGAAGCCAAGGATAGATTACCCCACACATTATAAAAGTGGATCTAGATTTTTCCTAAAAGAACAAATCATTTACCAGTGAAGGGACTGAGATCTTAGACATGGATATGGAAAGAGATTCAGGCTTGAAAGAATAGTTAGCAATATAACTTATTAGAACTGGCTCAGTCACTAAAACTGAGGCATCAAGTCGGGATCAGCAACAAAGGCAACTTAATGTTAAGTCACCTATGCTGCATACTTAGGACATCATCAGTCCATTATCAGAAGCCCTGTGGTGAAATCTGAGAGTACAGTGAGCTAGCAGAGGAATACGCAGAGAACTCTGTTCATATGGAGCAGACTCACAAGCAGAACAATGCAAAGAAGGGAAGAAAACAAACATTTCTTAAGAAGATGTCAAGAATAGCACACATATACTTAAAGTTCATTTCAGGGTTCACTTCATCATATACTTTAATCATTCATTTTGTGTGTGCATTTGGGGGGCATACCCAGGTGATAACTTCCATAATAAGATAAGAAGAGTAAAATACAACTTGTTTTTTTTGGGGGGGGGGGGTGGTGGTGGTGGTGGTGATGGTTTGATTACAGTAGATCCAAGCCCTTCTAACATTAGTATCAGTATTAACCCATGAAATCCCAGTGTGCTACTTGTTTTCCAGTCATTAAATGTTATTGGTCTGTACGCAAAGAGCAGGGCCCTTGGCTGCTTTAATCACTTCATTAGGCAACCCTCGAGCAAGGAATTTGGAGGGAGCTAAACCAGTGGATAAAAGTATAGTTCCTATTTGGGCAATGGTAAGAGCAAACATTTGTGGAATGCTTTCCATGTACTAGACCCTGGGCTAACTGCTTTATACTTATTAAATCATTTCATCCTTGTGATAACCCTATGAGCTAGGCGCATTATAACACACTTTACAGATGAAGAAACAGGGCAGAGAATGAAGCCAGTGACCCAAGGCATACAGCTTGTAAATGTTGGAATTAGAGTGTAAACAGTCCAGTCTGGCTCAAGAGTCATGTTCTTCACCCCACACTGTAACCTCTCAAGTTTCTATTTAGTGCCATTTCAGATCTCAAATTCACCAATTTAACCTTGTCATGGCCCAGACATGGCATGACATGGCCCCTAGACAAATCTGCCTAGTTTGTCTGATTTTTTTTTTTAATTAAAATGCTTTAGTTATTTTTAATGTTTGCCATCTCTTCATAGCTATAGGACAGCAGATTCAGTACTCAACAAATACTTGCTGAATAAGGATTATGATGCTGGGAGGGATCGGGGGCAGGAGGAAAAGGGGATGACAGAGGATGAGATGGCTGGATGGCATCACTGACTCGATGGACGTGAGTTTGAGTGACCTCGGGGAGTTGGTGATGGACAGGGAGGCCTGGCGTGCTGCAATTCATGGGGTCGCAAAGAGTCGGACATGACTGAGTGACTGAACTAAATTGAATTGAACCAGGTACTGGATATAGGAACATACAAATGAACAAGAGCACACAATATAGAAAGGCATATATACAAGTGTATATAAATCATTGTGGAGATGGTTTATTTCTTCTTAAAACAACAGTGAGAGAGTAGAGAGGAGAAACTGCATCATAAAACTTAACATTTAACTCTTAGTTCTGATACTTATTGTGTAATGGGCTTATGAAACTTATTAACCCTGTGGTATTGGACAAGTTATTAATATCCCTCAGTTTTAGTTCCATGCATCTCCTGGTGTTTTAAGGTTCTCCCTGTTGAAGCAGCCTGGTATGGTAGAAGTATCTCAGTAAGTTCTGGAGTCAGACTGAATCAGATCATTAACTTTTTAATCATTTATTGCTATACAACTCAGATTCTTCATTTATCCCATTTAGACAACAGAGCAATTCCAAACTCACAAAGCTTTTGTGAATTGCATGTTAATCAGTGTATATGAGAACACCCACTATGGGGCCTATGCAAAGGGAGGCCCTCAAGAAATGTTACCTCTCCTTCTGCTCCAGGTTGCTTTTCTTCCCTTAGAGATTCTTTTCATGATTTGGTCACTGGGCTGCCAATTGAAAGCTGGCAGCAATGGTAGGGATTTGCTCCAAACACACCAAATCCAGGGCCATACTGACTATGAAGAATTCTTCTCCAGTCTCTTTTATGTGCTGCTACTGGGCTGTATTTCTTCTTCCATGTCACCATGCTCCTGTTATAATTTGAGAACCATTCACTTTCTGATATGTTAATGCTTGCCATACCACATAAGAGTCCAAGATATTTTGATTTTGATATTAATTGCAATCATTTTTTAAGTACTATTAAAAGATACTCTTGCTCAAAGAATATTTCTATACACTATAGAGATGGAATGAAAAGACATTATTTTTGTTTCATGTAATCTGCTCAAAATTTTTGACAGAATTATCTTTACTGACTATTGTCTTTCCCTTCAGGAAATACTTGCTAAAAATTGATTTGGTCATTCACAACTCATATATTGACTTAAAGAAAGCACATTTTAGAAGGGATGAAATACAATTATATCTCTATCTTTATGTAACCCTTTCAAAATGTATTCAGTAAATAATATTCATCTGTTTTGGAATAACAGTATAGGAGGCTGGGTTACTTTTCTGCTTGCTAACATATAACAGATAGTTGGAAGGCTACTGTGAATTGCAGACACAGTTCAGTTCAGTTCAGTTCAGTCACTCAGTTGTGTCTGACTCTTTGCGACCCCATGAATCGCAGCACGCCAGGCCTCCCTGTCCATCACCAACTCCCGGAGTTCACTCAAACTCACGTCCATCGAGTCGGTGATGCCATCCAGCCATCTCATCTTCTGTCATCCCCTTTTCCTCCTGCCCCGAATCCCTCCCAGCATCAGTCTTTTCCAATGAGCCAAGTCTCCGCATGAGGTGGCCAAAGAACTGGAGTTTCAGCTTTAGCATCAGTCCTTCCAATGAACACCAGGGACTGATCTTCTTTAGAATGGACTGGTTGGATCTCCTTGCAGTCCAAGGGACTCTCAAGAGTCTTCTCCAACACCACATTTCAAAAGCATCACTTCTTTGGCGCTCAGCTTTCTTCACAGTCCAACTCTCACATCCATACATGACCACTGGAAAGAAATTAGACTATCCAATACTCAGCTTCAAGAACAAATAATAAATGAATACTTACTGGGAAGCTAATAAAGGTCAGGCACTGATTTAGATACTTGTGATACAAATAAAATATAACATTCCAATGACTACAGAGCATATGTTCCAGGGGATAATCAAAATCAATATATTCAATGACTTATATTTCTGTCTACAGCAGTTCAGCTTGATCAGACCAATCACCCCAATGAAAAAACCCTAGAAAAGCTGAATAAGCCAATTAAAAGTAGTTGTTTGAAGGGATCAGAGAACTATGAACATAGCTGAGATTGAGGAGAGAAAAGGAAAGTGTAAACAAGTGAACCCAACACTGGACTGGTTTCCCCATCAAAGCCTTTGTTTGCAAGTGGAACATGAGAGACTAAGAAACTGAGAACTCTGAGCATCCTCATAGGATGAGGGACAAAGACTGAATTTAGAACCCATTTAATGGATGTGACCAGATCATAGTCCCAGAATTTCAGTTGGGACACAAAAGGGCTATAAAACTAGTGGAAGAGTAGACCAAAAATATATCACACAAAGACAGAAATCCAATTTCCAATCAGTTCAATTCATGTTGCTCTAGGGTGTTATGTTCTTAGATGAAATGCCTGATAGAAGCAATAGTAGGTATCTGGAGAAAACTATCTTTCAGGCTTTCAAAATAACTCCAAGACTTCTTAAAAGCAACCTGGAGTGCATTGCCATTTCCTCCTCCAGGGGATCTTCTGGACCCAGGGATCAAACCTGCATTTCTTGCATCTCCTGCATTCGCAGGCTTTGTTTTTTTTTTTAACCACTAGTGCCACCCAGGAAGCCCTCTTAAAAACAACATATGGAATCGAATAATTAATAACTAGATAAACCTACCCTAAGCAATAGATACCAGAAATAGATAAACAGGATACAGAATAGAATTACTGGAATAGGCTTTAAAATATTGACTAACATGTTCATGAGACACAGAGGACAAATTAGGTAATATTAGCCTGAAAATGACTCTATAGAAAATAGCAAGATGAAAATTATATCAAAATGGAAAACAGAAAAATACAATAATTGAAATTAAAAATTCAATAGATAAGTTTAAGAGCAGCTTAGAAATAGCTCAAGAAAGGATTAGTGACATGGAGGATAGTTTAGTAGAAACTATTAAGACTTCAAGCACAGTAAATAATTTGAAAATACAGAACAAAGCATAAGAGACATGTAACATGGTAAGGAGATCTAACATATGTTTAACTGGAATTTCAAAGGAGAGGAAACAGAAAATCAAGTAAAAGCAATATTTAAATATATAGTAGCCAAGAGCTTTAAAAAATGATTCAACATTTGAAGACTATATATTCAAAAATAACAATAAACTTCAAAGAGGATACAAACATAAAACACCCTGGGATTGTAATAGTAAAATTTGTGAAGACAAAAGGAAAGTAAATATTAAGAGCAGCCAGAAGGGGAAAAAAAAAACACATTAGATTCACAGGAGCAACAGTCAGAACCAAAATAAACCCAGAAGGCAAAAATAACTGACAAATTGCCTGCAAAATTGAAAATACAAAGATATTTTGAGATATTCACCAGTAGGAAGTGAAGTGAAGTTGCTCAGTCGTATCCGACTCTTTGCGACCCCATGGACTATAGCCTACCAGGCTCCTCCGTCCATGGGATTCTCCAGGCAAGAATACTGGAGTGGGTTGCCATTTCCTCCTCCAGGGGATATTCCCAACCCAGGGATCATACCCAGGTCTCCCACATTGCAGGCAGACACTTTAACCTCTGAGTCACCAGGGAAGCCTCACCAATAGGAGACCCATACAAAATGGCTTTCTTCAAGTAGGAGGAATATGTTCTCA